>NC_056726.1:283255816-283500816 GCF_019279795.1 Protopterus annectens | reverse complement strand
TATCATGGTAATGTTGTGGTTAAGGCTTCTTTCTCACTTCAGGGTTTATGGCTCTGGTTGTTCCTTGAATGAAATTTACTGATTTCCCTGGGCCTGCTTGGGTTTTATCTAGGTACTTAGATATTTTCTAATGCTCTCCCACCCCAAAAAGCTGTCTGAATCTGTAGATTAGACTGCTCAGATATGTATTATACTTACCCTTGTCCATTTAGCCTAGGTCAAGCAACAGATGAATAAAGAAATCAGTGTCAAATCAAAATCTTGTTTCCTGATTAAAAACGTTGTATTTCTCGTGCTGTGATCAACCTTGTTATACTGGCCAACCATTCCCATCACTACCTGTACATAACAATGTGCTTACACCTATATATGATATTTTTCAGAGTTGATATGTGTGCTGTTGAAGGCAATGATTCCACCCTTGCTGTTTATACTTTGAATCCAGGGCTGGACCTCTTTAAACTTTAGGTCACAATCTATTCAGCTCTGCACAACATGCTAATTCATATGCATGGCAATCTACATGTCCAAACTGCACCTTACAGGTACCTATCAGAAGTGTCATCCCATGCACTTCACCTTGCAGGCCTTGTGCTTCTGGATTATCAGCAGAATATTGCATAGAGTCCACCAGCAACAGTCTTAAGTGAGGAGATAAGTGTGTTGTCCTTAAAAGCTGAGTATCTCATAGCTGTCTGTTGTAACATTTCAAAAAGTTAACACAGGTTCATTTAAGTTTCCTCCGTTAGCCTACAGGCTTTGGTGGAATCTGATGGTTTGGTCCTGTCACTACAACAGTTATACCACAGAAAGGTTGAGATAAAATAATTATTATTTTAGTTTACAAATATACACCCTAAAATGAAATACAATAATTATATCCTACATGGTAACACCAACAGTGTGTCTGTGTGTATTAAATGAATGAAACAAATGTCCCCAGAAATACAAAACAAAATTTAAGCTCATAGTGTAGACCTCTATGTCAGTGTGCACGTTGGCATGCCTATAAACCTTTTCAAACTGATAACTGTTATAACTATCTCCTTGGATTAAAGTTGCACATTTTATTTCCTCCTATAAGGGGAAGTACTTATATTTTTATACTATCCCTTTCAACTAATGAGGCAATTCCCATCTGAATCAACCAACTGTGCATCATTCCCTTTCTGATACAGCACTTTAAACAGCTGCACTGGTAAATTCATCCCCACAAGACATGAATATATTGGAACATTTGGTAATA
Source organism: Protopterus annectens (assembly GCF_019279795.1). Lineage (NCBI taxonomy): Eukaryota > Metazoa > Chordata > Ceratodontiformes > Protopteridae > Protopterus > Protopterus annectens. The sequence continues at coordinate 283,499,570 of NC_056726.1, read as the reverse complement.
AACCTGAAGGGTGAAGTTACAAAATCAACAAATTATTAAAACCAAAAAAAAAGTTACAACAGGCTGCTATTAGGTACTCATCTTTTAAGACAACAAGTCTAAGGCCAACTCCACCCAAAAATACCTAATTAAAACATATCATAACATAACAATCAAAGGAAACAAACTTTCATTTGTGAAAAATTTGTCATCACAACCTGTAAAACAAATAATGCTTCCTTCAGTCACATCCAACAAATGAGTGGGAAAACAAGAAAAGTGAGCTAGATCACCATATCTCAGGCAAGAGATAGAAGTTTCGGAGCAAACTTTAGCCCACAAAAGGAACTCCATTCACTTTTCATCACTACAATATGATCTCACCTAAAATTACATCTGTAACTGTCACCCCAATAAGGTCAGAAGCACCAGAGCAATTAGCAGACTAACCTGTGGAATCCCAAAGAAGCAGATTCTTACCACTTCATTATCAAACCTGGGTTCCTAGGCCATTTATCCCGATTTCCTAATGGCAATGACCCCAATTACAAAAAAAATAATATTCAGATATAATGACGACCTTATAGAGGAATAGAAAGGAAGAAAAAGGAAATCGATTTAAAAAAAAATACTTGTTGACTGAAATATTGCATGAAGTTTGGCTTGTGGAAGGATTGTACTAAGATCAGTAAAGCATGGGTTAATAATATTTGGCAAAGATCCTATATCCAAAGCTTTAATAATTAAAGGGAAAGAATGAAAGCCATTTTATTACAAAGAATAAGATATATTTCATATGAACCAGGTGTTAGTATTTTGTCTGGAGATTGCTGCATAATAAAAAAGTATTGCTTAAAGAGGAAATGAAATGTAAAATAATAGAAAAAATGATTTGTTTTATGAAAGTAATAGGGTAGAAGAAATGTCTCACCATTTTTTTTTTTGCTATAAAAGCTTCACATTTTCTGGAAGGAAATTTGTTTCATAATGCAGCGGCTCCTCAAAAGGTAAAACGTACATGAGAAAGGATTTCAGTGTATGGTTATTATCAGGATTTAACAGAAGCAGGCTTGCAATGATTAAAACAAGTATATTTTTGCATAAGCTGTATTGAACTGAAGGGGTTGTGAAATCTTATATAACAAGAAGTGACATAATGGCATTAGAGTAAAGAAATAATAAAGTGATTGTTTGCAATGGATATATTAGAATGGGTCCCCTTCAGATGATCAAAGTTTCAAAACATTGAACATCATATGGCCGAGGACCAGATGATCGAAGTTTTGAAACTTCAAATGCACTGAATGGAAAATGTATCATTTTTCTCACTGTACTGTGATTTCTGAGTTGGTATGTTTAATTATCAGGGGGTGTGGGGGTGCAGTTCCCATGTGGGAGGTGCAGGGTGGCTTGCCCACCTGCAAAAACGTAAAAGAAAACTTTAAAATTTGATGTCCGAAGATTCAAAACATTTCTACATCGTGGCTCCAACAAAGTTTTTAAATTTAGTGTGAAAGCTACCTGTGATACTCCTAATGAAGCCTATTTAGCTGTCTGCTCTTGCAGAATGTTTTATGTAGGCAAGACAAATAGTTCAGAGATAGAATAAGGGAATACACATGATATAAAGAGAGTCTGTCTTACCAGTGCACTAACAAAATGCATACATAACTGTCGGCATACACATATGTTCAAGTTTTTAGTCATTGAGAAAGTCACTATTGGTCTTGGGGTGGGGGGTATAGAGAATACGACCAAGGTTTCAGAGGCTAAATGGATAATTAGGTTGGGGGCTGATGTTGGCTATGGCCTTAATAAGAAGGTTCCACTAAAACCTCTTTTGAAAGACAGGCCATTAAGTAAATTGAAACTACTATAGTATTATTTTATGTGGATGTTGCTTTAAATCTATTTGAAAGGAGATGGCTGAGAGGTGTGGACCTTTGTAATTGGTTGTGATTGTATATTTAAATGATATATGTGAGTCAAAGTTTTTAAACATCTGATGGAGCAGTTTTCAACTGCTATAGCACTTATTCATAGGTTAGAATTAGGCTAACTGTCCTTACAAGCTATGTAAGTTTAGCCAATTATCCCTTGTGAGACTCAAACCATGCACCTTGTATTTGTAAGGCAAACACCTTAACCATTATGCCACCCTCCCACCCCCATGTTTTAGATTTGAATAAAGCTTTTATACTGACACATTGTTTGATATACTTTTATGGTTTTTGAAACAAGAATCTTTCATGAAGTCTTTAGATACATGGCTTGGGTTGAATGTTGACTTTCTGACCATGAAGACTGAGTTATGATGGTCCTTAACCTTTACACAGCACTCCAACCTGTTCAACCATAAGGTTGTAGGTGAAACAATTAAGTGTGTGATATAGTAACCCCTAACATGTTTAACTGTTGTTTTTGGATGTTGATTTCTTCTAGATCTTCTATCATGCAGTCATCAATGCTTTTTTGCAGGTGAAAAATGTGCTACATTTTCCACTCATAAGAAATCACTAAACCTGTGGTATAAGAACACAACAAATAAACAATACAGTCCATATATACATATGGGTGTATGCATATATGAAAGAAATGCTTAGATAAAGCACAATGTGATACTAGCATATTGACTTGTTAACATTTCCATATGTCTTATGACAGTAAAATTAGTATATGTAGGGAAGACGGCATGGGGTTGCCGCAGAGCATAGCCCTTCCTGCATATATGACCTTGATAGTTTCTTTGGTTTTGAATCTTTGTCATTGTTACTAATAGTCAGTTTCAGTGTTTTTGCATGTTTCATAGACTACATGGATTCATAATCCTGAATGACAATTTTCAAAGGTTTAAGTTACATGTTTCTGATGCCATAGGTGATTTGTTGAGTTAATTATTAGTATTGTGAAATATATCTCTACATATTTATTTTTCAGTGGGTTCAGTTTTCTGATGCTGTGGGATTTAATAAACTAACTGTAAGTGTAGTGAATTGAGTGCACACACACACATGCACGCACACACACACGCACATGCACACACACACACGCACACACAGTGAATGTATATGTATAAACAAGAACCCCATCAGTGACCCTTAATGAATACAAAATAATTTATTTACTCTATACACAAAATCAACCATGCATTATCAACCATCTGGACCATATAAGCCTAAGTAATGTTGGCACTGCTTTGGCAAGCACAGTTAATGTATGCACTTCATTACACTTCAACCCCCAAACCACTACATATTAAAAAAAAGCTACTCTCAGGCCACACAAAAATGTGATCCATTACCAGTAATAAGTGATAGCAATAAAACGTTAAAACCAGCATTACATAAATAAGGAAACAATTATCACAAAACATCAACCCTGATACAAATAACATAATAAACTAAAAGTGATATTGTTAAAAATAAAATAAAGCATTTAAAATATGCATTTATTGGGTAATCATAACCTTGTGGTCTTCATAAAGACTGACTGCTGTAACCTCATGCACCCTATTTACTGTTAATCCCATGTATCAAGTTATTTTTTGAAGCAGAGAACAATTATCTTGTTATGACTACACAAGTAATATTATTGCATACTTTTGTAAGGTCACAAAAATCCAAGAACACAAACTAAATAATCTCAGGGATACCACAGCTATGGCAGAGAATTTATTGACATATAAAATGACTTCATAAACGAGAACCACAGACTACAATAAAATCCAAGGGTTTAGCTCTTTCACCCAAACACTGTCAGGCTTCTTCAGAACAATTTAAAATGTGTTTACCCAGCAGTATAAATACAACCAGCAGCTTTAATTCATCCAATAAATACCCTGAACTAACCCCCTTCCCCTTCTAAAAACACAGTTAACATAACAGTGCATACATTGTATAGAAAAAACATCTTTTCCTAAAAGGAATCAACATGATAATGTGCTTATATTACAAATAAACACTTAAAACAAATGTATTATGAAGTAATAAAATCATCAATGTCTAAAAAACTTGTAAAGATAATGTATCAGCTGTAAAGAATATATATATTCATAAAGTTTTATAACTTCGCTTCCCTCAACCTGAGGACACTATTGATACTAATGTGGTCATTTAAGCCTGGGAGTTTCCTGCATCTAATTTAATCTGCCAGAACTGCTCTCTGTATTCTAATCTGGCTTCCCAGTTTCCCCCACCGGCATCATTCGCCACCTGCTCCACCACAGTGAAAACCAAAATTTATAAGAAGAAGGGACATGAACTTAAAATAATTATTTGAAAAAGTAGATTATGGTAATGACCTGACAAAAAATAGGAGGCTAGGTACATTTAGATGTGGGTCATGTAACCAATGTAGGTACATGTCGGATAAGGAAGAAACTTAAGTAGTAGCCAGGAACTATCTGGTGAAGTGTTTGGGACATTACAATTGTAATACATTGGGGGTGGTTTACTTGGCGTTATGGGAAGCATGTAGAAGTTTTTATGTTAGAAAAATGGAAAGGAATCTGAGAAGGAGAGCCTATGAATACATGCATGATATTGTTAAAGAGAAGGAAACAAGTCCATTATTTAAACACTCTAAAACATGTAGGAATTTTCAGTATAAATTTACTGTAGTGGAGCAGGTGGCTTAAATGACCACATTAGTATCAATAGCATCCTCAGGTTGATGGCGGCTAAATTATAAAACTTTATGAATATATATATTTTTTACAGTTGATACATTATCTTTACAGGTTTTTAGCCATTGATGATTTTATTACTTCATAATACATTTGTTTTAAATGTTTATTTGTAATATAAGCACATTATTATGTTGATTCCTTTTAGGAAAATATGCTTTTTCTATGCAATGTAGGCACTGTTATGTTAACTGTGTTTTTAAAAATGGGAGAAGGTTAGTTCAGGGTATTTATTTACTGGATGAATTAAAGCTGCTGGTTGTAATTACATTACATTAAGAAGGTTTGTGGTCTTCACTGTTGTGGCAGAACAGGTAGCTTACATCCTTTTAAGTTGGGAGTTGCTGATTGAAGGCTTAGTGTCTGTTATTCTAAAAGGGTATTAGTTCTGGTTTAAGCACTTGGGCTTAGGGCCAGTTATTTTACATTAAGAAAGTGTGGTCTGCACTCTTGTGGGAAGAGAGGGTAGATTCTGTTTCTGAGCTGGGAGTTTCTGGTTAAAGGCTTATTGTGCCCGCTTATTTGAACTGTTTCTTTCTGAAATTGGTACACCTTGTTTACTGTAGCACAAGACTAGAATCAGACCTGCCAAATCTAGCTTTGTTTGTATAACTTGAGCACTAATCCAGGCCATCTTTTTCTGGAGAACGTTCCCCTGCTCCCTAGTGGCAGGAGTGTGCAGTTAGAACTTGCCTGATCAAAGACTGCTGGAACGGGGCTCAGTTTTTAGCTTTTTATTGGTTAATTTGTTAATTTTTTTTAATCAGTTTGCTCATTTGCTACTGTTATATTAAAAAATATATATACACTTTATGCATCGCTGCTTAGCTAGGGTTAAAATATTCCCGGCGCCATAAAGACTGCTCTTCAAACTTTCCCTTAGAACTAGCCAGTTTTTTAGTTTTAGCACTCAGATCTGTTTCTTTGAGCTCAGCACTTGTTCAGAACTCATTGTAAGCACTAAATAAGCTACATATTACTATAACACTCAACTTTCCTCACTTTTCTAGAGGCAAACAGTTTTTAGTACTTAATAAATAAGCACCTATCCAGGCATGTCTATGGGTCAGCTCCCGGTGTTTTCTCCTGTCTACCTGATGAATCTGGGCAACTTGGGGCAATGCAGCAATTGACTCATGTACACAGACAACTGTCTCCTCCTACCACCCAACACTACAACCTGTGAGAGATGCACTTATATCTCCAAACTAGAAGCAAAGCTCCCTTCACCTAAGACTGGACTAGACAGTCAAGAGGAGAGGGTAAACACTTGCACCACACCACACTCATCACATAGTCCCTCAAAACCTACACCACCAAAACACACACATAGAAACACAAAATACACATCTACATTAATGGAGGCTCTCAGAAAAAAATGCGCAAGCAACAGAGACCTCCAAAGCAGAAATGCAAGCAACCTCCACCCCCCAACACAACCCAAATGACACATTGCCCACAAACTCAGTGTGCCACCCAAACACAGCCCATAAGGCATAACAAAGTACACAACACTCTAGTCATAGTCCGGCATACTGATGTTCCACCTACCACGCTAAACAAGAAGAAAGTTACTGTTAGCTGCCTGTCGGGTGCCAGGATCCGCCACATAATGCATGCACTCAGGTTACTCCACAACAAGTACAGATATTACTCTGTCATTGTGCAAGTTGGTGTGAATGACCTGAGATGTACCTCCCTGGACTAGATTAAAACAGATATGGAGGAGCTGTCTGATCTTGCAGCCCAGGCAGGTATGACTCCATACCCCTGAGTAGCATCCTGCCATCACCCAGAATGATACCACAGTACAAGGGCAAAATGATTGACTTCAACAATTGGCTAAGCTTCTGGTGTCATTCTAAGGGAATCCAGTATCTGTCTGCCTGGGATGACATGATCGACAGACCATGATGCTTTGCCAGTGATGGCCTGCACCTGTTGCCCTTGGGATTCCAGATACTGGCTAAGGCTCTTGCCACCCCTATAGTACCTTTTTTAGGCAAGGTTCAAATGACAAATTCGCCACTGTAACAGGTACAAGCAAGCAAAATCTGAGGGTAATGCTACTCAATGCTAGAAGTCTAAACCTCAAAATGCACTCACTCAAGGCACTCCTTAAAATGGAGAACATCGACATCTGTGCAGTGACAGAGACCTGCTTCAAGGCTCCACAGAGAACCCCTGCATTATCAGGCTATACTCCATACCATACCTTTCGGTCACCTACCCTGGACCGAAACACTAAAGGCAGAGGTGTGTCCATATTCATTAAGGATATTCACACCTTCAGGCTAGTTGCTCAGCATAATGCATCTGAGATTATCCAAATGCAACTAACTCTGGGCAAGACCACAATCCAAATTGTAGCTTGCTACAGATTCCCCCACCATGCCCCAGGATTCCCACTCCTCATTTCTTGATACACTGGAAAATATTAGGGTACAACCCAACACTCTAATAATGGGCAATTTCAACTACCCCACGATTAACTGGGAAAACTACTTATGTACCAACTCTTTTGCTCAGCGTTTTCTTTAATTCATAAATTCCAGTAACTTGGATCAACTTACCCACACCCCCACCAGGGGCAGCAATATCCTAGATCTGGTCATTACCAAAATGGGCAACTGGAATTCCACACCAGAGCTCAATTCCTACTTGGTCAGATCCAACCACAAGCTAATCACCCTAAACATCCACATCCTGCCCCATCCCCCCATTAGGGGAAACCACGTAAAAAATTTCTCCAAAGCCAACTTCATGCTTCTTAAGACAGAAGTGGCAAACTTCATGATACCCATCCAGCCATACAATAGAGGTACGACTGCTGAATCCTACACAAATGCACTTTATAAGCACTTATACGAGTGCATTGATAGTGCTATCCCTAACAGAACCAAGATGCTATCCTCCAAAAAAAGGAAGCCAATCTGGTGGCCCTCTGCCATAAACAGACTCTACAATAGAAGAAAGAAACTGCTGCAAAAAAGAGTAAAATCCATTGATTGAAGGAACTCCCTGGTCAGCCTCAGTAAGAAGCTGAGATCCCTCATAAAATCCTCCAAAGCTAGTTATGAAAACAAAATTGCCACTGTTTCTAAAGACAACTACAGAGCATTCTATAGCTATGTCAAGAATCTCAATAGCAACACTCAGATCTGCTCTGAGTTACAGCACAATGGCACTAAATATACAGAACCAACTGATATTGCCAGCATCCTGGCAGATAGGTTCTGGGCTAACTTTACTCCCTCTCACCCCCTAAAGGGCCAATCTCTATGCCAGAAGAATGCAAAGTTCCTGTAATCACGGCTGCACAATTAAAAACCACACTCTCCAAAGCCAAGAACATAGCATCCATGGGACCTGACAACATCCCAGGCTTCATTCTACATGAACTACAGAATGAACTGGCACCCCACCTAAGTACCATGTTCAATCATAGCCTCACATCAGGCTTTGTGGCCACTGAATGATGCACAGCGACGGTTATCCCACTCCACAAAGGGGGAGCCACTATGGACCCTGGGAACTACCGCTCCATTAGCCTGATGAGCCTGGTCTGCAAGGCCATGGAACGTATCATCATGGAACTTATAAACAAAGACATTGGTAATCTCCAAACTCTGGACCCCACCCAGTTCAGGTTTGTAAAAGGCAGATCATGTCTCCTAAACCTGATCGACTTCTTTGAAGCAGTCAACAAAGGCGTAGATGAGTGTAAGGTGGTTCACAAAGCCTATCTTGATCTCGCCAAGGCTTTTGACACCATCCCCCACTCTGGAATTATAGATAAACTCACTAAACTAGGAATAAATCCTTATGTCACAAGTCGGGCTGCCAACTGGCTCACTGACAGAACCCACACTGTGAAAGTAGCGACTTCAAATCCGACTTCAGACCAGTGACAAGTGGAGTACCACAGGGATCAGTCCTGGGTCCTCTCCTGTTTGGTATCTACTTTTCTGAAGTACAAGCTAACACAGAAGGTCTTTGGCTAATGATGTTTGCAGATGACTGCAAACTAGGAGCCATAATCAAAACTCCTAATGATGTGGACATTCTACAAAAGGACCTCACTGAGACAGATGCCTGGTGTCAAAGTCATAGCCTCAAGCTCATTGCCAAAAAGTGCATTGTCATCCCTTTTGGTAAAAATTCTGTACCAATGAGCTACTACATTGGCAGTAGTCTACTTAACACTGAAAGTGTGATTAGAGACCTTGGGACACAGGCGGACAGTAGTCTCTCCTTTGATAATCACATCGCCACAGTAGTCAGGAAATCCTTCTACATGGCACACCTCATCACAAAAGGTTTCTCATCCAGGAAAAAAGAGGTAATTGTTCCCCTCTACTCATCACTCATTAGACTCATTATAGAGTACAATGCCTCTTTTGGTATGTACCTCACAAGACATCTACAACAATTGGAAAGGCCACAGAAATACCTCACAAAGGGGATTACCAGCCTCAAACAGATGCTCTATGTAGACTGTCTCAAACAGCTCCAGCTTTACTCCATCGCATATCGCCTACTCAGTGGCGATCTCTGACTAACATACAAAGCTATCTCAAACCCAGTGCTGTTGGACATACTCCACTTAAAGAAATCCCAAGCCCTCTGAGCTACATGCTCTAGGGACCTAAACCTTGTCATCACAATAAACAGAACATGCTGGAGGGATATATTCCTGTCCCAGAGACTTCCCACACTCTGGAACAAACTACCTATCTATATCAAACAAAGCTCCTCATTAGCACTCTTCAAAAAAATCTTGATGATTGGATGGGAAATAGGAAATTCACCCCTGGGATCACTTCTGTGGCTCTGCTTGACAGGGGAACAGGAAAATAATTTTCTTGGGTGGCGAAAGCCATGGTACCTTTTTGGCTAGGCTTATATAGGCCCTAGGGCCAATAGACTAGTACCTGCCTATGAACCTATTTATACTGCTGGGTAAATACATTTTAAATTGTTCTGAAGAAGCCTGACAGTGTTTGGGTGAAAGCGCTAATCCCTTGGATTTTGTTGTAGTCTGTTCTTGTTTATGAAGTCATTTTATATTTCAATAAATTCTCTGCCATAGTTGTAGTATCTCTGAGATAATTTTGTAAGGTGTTACATTATATATCAGTTACATTTTTTGAGTTACTGATACTTATTTTTATTATTAAGATCCCCATGCTGGTGGTAATTACCCTGGAAGCAAGTTAAATGCATACAATTTCAAAATATAATGTTTTAAGTCCACAGTATGGCCACAGAATGAAACATTAGAAATTGTAAAATAGTAGTGTATAGCTTTCCTTGAATATATTTTTATCTGCCAAAATATTTTAAAGAAATATGCTAATTCTCTCACTGTTTTATACTTATTTTGCTGAATAAAAATTAGAAGCTCCAGTCTGAAAGTGTTGAGATCAGAATTTAAGAAGTGGTATGTGCAACATTATAAGACGTTCGGTTTTTGCACTATAAACCTTTAAGGAATTTAGGCATAACACTTCTCACTAGCAAATGCATTAACACTTTAGCAACAAAATATATATTGTATACTGCCTTCTATAATGACACAAAATGCACTTAATGTAAAACAGTCTATTATAAAACCAATGCAATTTAGTAACTTTCCAGTCCTTGCCACTTTCAGAATATCTTCTTGAATTTCTCAAAAGTCTTCTATATTTTAAATCCATCCATGCATTCATCTATCTATCTATCCATAAGTCCCTTCTTCCCTTCTTTGAACATGGACTTGTGGTGTCATACCTAAAGTGACCATCACCTAGAGCCAAAAATATTGGGAAACTCCATGGTCTATACTTCTGCTGTTCATTTCCTAAGAAATGCATCATTTAGGTTTCCTCAAACAGCCTATAAGGATATTTTCTGTCAGATGGAAATTTTAATGCTTGTCCACAACTGTCTGTTGAAATGCCTCCACAGGCACCTTTTCAAGTTTCTCTTTGGACACTTCTAGATACAACTACTGTGTGAAGCCTTTTCAAACACATCTCATGCATTTATCACAGTTTCCTTGTTTAGCACATGCATTTTAACAAATGACAATCATTCATTCTCAGCAATTATACATGTTCAGAATTTATAACAAAAGCATACGATCATATATACATATGCAAATATTTCAGGCACAAGCAATAAGGTCTTTCTGGCTTGCCAATATAAAAAAAATACTCATCCCAATAATAAGTGTCTATGCTATTCTTAAAATATCTAAACTGGTGCTTATTTTAATATTAGTTTTAATAGTCTGTTCCAGGCATCAGCGAGTGCTTAAAAAAAAAACAACACCTCTCATTCCTATATAAAATCCTACACAGTTTGTCCAATGCTTCTCTACTACTCTTTGCTAACTCCCAGGCATTCCCATAGGTATTTGACTTTAAATACCCTAAATACCTAAATAAGGTCTCCTCTTAAATATCTGTGTGACTTTCTTCAAGTTCAAATATTTTAATTGTTCATAATAAATTAAACTTCGCATCTATAGATGTCCTTGACATATTTCTGCAGCAATCCTTCCAGTTTACTCATGATAGGTTTCGTATATGGTTTCCATATTATTATTTTATACCATAGTTTAGTTCTAATGTAACTTAATGTGACTTGCAAACAATGTTTCATCATTTCTCATTTACTAGATGTATAATTTTATACAGCAAATAGTTTTATAACTATTATTAACCAGTTAGTTGATCATCTTCTTTTGGCTGTTCCCGTTAAGGGACGCCACAGCGGATCATGTGTTTCCATTTCTTCCTGTCCTCTGCATCTTGCTCTGTCACACCAACCACTTGTATGTCCTCTCTCACCACATCCATAATCCTTATCTTAGGCCTTCCTCTTTTCCTGTTACCTAGTAAATTCATCCTTAGCATCTTTTTCCCAATATATTCAGCATCCCTCCTCAGCACATGTCCAAACCAACATAATCTTGCCTCTCTGGCTTTGTCTCCAAACCTTCCAACCTGGGCTGACCCTCTAATATACTTATTCCTAATCCTGTCCACCCTTGTCACACCCAGTGCAAATTTTAACATCTTTAACTCTTTCACATCCAGCTCAAACTCCTGCCTTTTTGTCAGTGCCACTGTCCCAACCCATATAACATAGCTGGTCTCACTACCCTCTTGTAGGCCTTCCCTTTCACTCTTACTGGTACTCGTCTGTCACAAATCACTCCTGTCACTCTTCTCCACCCACTCCATCCTGCCTGTACTCTCTTCTTCACCTCTCTTCCACACTCACCATTACTCTTAACTATTGATCCCAAGTATTTAAACTCATCCGCCTTTGCCACCTCTACTCCTTGCATCCTCACCAATCCTCTAGCCTCCTCCTCATTCACACACACATATTCTGTCTTAGTCCTGCCGACCTTCATTCCTCTTCTCTCTAGAGCATATCTCCATCTCTCCAGGGTTTTCTCCACCTGTTCCCTACCCTTACTACAGATCACAATGTCATCTGCAAACATCATAGTCCACGGGGACTCCTGTCTGATCTCATCTATCAACCTGTCCATCACCATTGCAAATAAGAAAGGGCTCAGAGCTGATCCTTGATGTAATCCCAGCCCCACCTTAAACGCATCTGTTACTCCCACCGCAGACCTCACAATTAGTTGATATGATCCAAAAACCCAAAGCTAGATCAGTTCATGTAACATATTCTTAAATGAGTTCAGTATTAAATATTCACCCTTCAAGCTATACCTGCAGAATTTCATATGATCAGTTTTTGATGAATGTAATTTCATATTATTCTCATGTGCACAATTGGTAAATTTACCAACAAACCTCATCTTTAACAGATGCTATTAGTTTTCCCTTTCCCAAGTCATCTGCATGCAGAAAACAATAGATGAATAGATGAAAAAGACAAAAAAATATAACCTCAACAAGTACTGGCTCAGGAAACAGTCCCATGGGTCACCTTGACAGTAACCTAGACTTTAATCTGTCCAGTTGTATTTTTCTGATCATGTCATAAAGCCGTGCAGTTGTCCATCTTATCCAGATTACATGTTGATTAATGTTTTCTGTTTGACCCTATCATAAGTTAAAAACAGATCTACATAAGTTACAACACTAGCTTTTTCTTTTGCTGTTGTTAAATTATTATAGAACATGATGTTATAGGTAGTCATAGATGTATTTTCAACATACACATGCTAATACATGGTTTGAAGTCACAGTCTTTCCACTTCTGACAATACTTTATTCAACATAATCTTCTACATTATTTTCCATGACAAGAAAGTGATTTATGTTATTATATTACTTTAGGTTTGCTCTAGTCTCCTTTCTCTTAAAGAGGGGTTTAGCAAGCACCTTTCCAAAGTTGAGGAATCACCCTATACTTAAATGATTTACTGAATAACAAGTAATGGCACTGTAACTTCACACTGAACTGTTCTCTGGTCACTGATACTAATTCCATTTTCTCCATGTGCTTTACTGAGATACACTTTGTTTAGTGCATTTGTGTTACTATCACAAACTGCTTTCCATACAGTTTGTAAATATTTCTGCAACCTGTTCTGAATGAAAATAAATTTTACAATATACACACAGTTTACCTATTTGTGTTTCTCTACTACTACCACATCTTATATAAATCTATGGACAGGATTTAATAAATCCTGTATGGCTTGCGATGTGCACATGGTAGCGCACTGATTTGTATTCAGTAAGTGGCTCTACACAATGATGTGTAGAGCTGTGTAAACATGATAAATATTGTGACATGCTAATTACAGGATTAGCTAACATGCTTCATGCAGCTAAACTACACAGAATAAAGAAAGCACTCCAAAGTCTAATTATTTCCACGTTCTCCCAAGTGGGGCAATGAGCCTCACTGATGTTTCAACAGTTTCAGGGTAGTAATCACAGTACTAAAAGGCTGTACAAAATTAGTAAAAATTTCAAAATAACATCACCAATACATATACTAAGCACTAAGTTAGCTATGCACCCTATCCATCAGACAAAATACATATGTTTCCCTGAATCTAAAAGTTTGAAACAAGGTGATGATACACTTATCCTCATTTGCACAGGGTGGGGTTTGGGGCAAGAGGCCGATGCTAACACAAAAGTAGGAAGTGTGTGTGTGTGTGTGTGTGTGTGTGTGTGTGTGTGTGTGTGTGTGTGTGTGTGTAAGAAAGACAGGCAGGCAGAAATGTAGCTAATTATTACATGACCACCGAGGCAGAATGACCTGTAAGCCTCATGAATACCTCATGTACCTGTTATGTGTGGGTGTCTGTATTGGCACTTGAGGTAAAATGTGTGTGTGTGAGTGTCTGCTTAAATGCAGCCAAGTTCTGCGCTATCTCTTCGTCCTGGCATGTCAGTATCTGATGTAATATTTATATATTTTTCAATTTGTTATAATATACAAGAATGCAGATATTAATTCTGTGTGTTCTTCTTTTACAAGCAGAAATCTGTTAATCATGTCCGGTCACTCTTTTATCTGCTGGGTGGCTAGAAGAGAAGAGGTGTGACCTGTTGATATGAGTTTGGGTCTGGATTCGATACACTGGCAAGTTCAGTTGTGAGGCTTGCAAGGTATGATATAATGTTGATTCTTACCAGCACTGGAAGAGGTAAAACAGCAATTTGGCAATCCATTTGGGATAGTTATACATGTAGGTGGTAATAACATTAGTAGCGTACATAAGAGGAGATTACCTACATGTTTATTAAGGGATTTATCAGAAGTTGTGCAGAGGTTCCCATGGCTAATATTGCATGGCTGGCCATAATTCCCAGGTTAGTTTGGAAAGGTGCTGATGAGTTTAAGACAATTGAGGTGATTAGGAGGTTTCCTAACCACAGAGGGCATGTTAGGCTTTCTTGTAATGGAGCATTGATACTATGCCTGCTATCTAGCCTGGTTTTGTGGTGATGGTGTATGTATTATGGTGGCATTGGTTTAGACACGTTTAATATGCAATTATAATTATTTTTGCATGATTTTTTGGGGAGACAGGTGCTGGTGATTTGAGAGGAGGAAAACGCTGAAAAGCAGCCTGGTGGGGGGAAGAAGGGCCTTAGGAGTGGGTTTAGGCTAGGCCCTTCTTTTTCCCCTCTGAATGGGTCTCAGTTACCTCTCTCAGTGTCTCAGGTGACCAGTTATTCTGTCTTGTAGTGCTAATCCTGGTTAGTGAGCCCTGAAATGCTGCTAGAGGTTGGTGGTGAGCAGTCTGACATGCTGCGTAGTTTCTGTAAGCTTTGTTGAAGCTATTATCAAAGTATTTCTAAAGGAGGTGAGTGTTCTACTGTGCTGTACAGTTGTTTATGGTATGTTAATATAGGTAGTGTTTTAATTGTTACTAAAGCTAATTGTTATTGATGTATTCGCATATGTTAATAAAACTGATCGCAAAGTCATGAGAGTTGTCAAGCCATTTGTTTGGGGGAGAGAATAGCCCAATGACAATATCTCTATTGCTAGTGTTTTGAGGTTACACATAGCTAAGCTGTAAAAATAAAAACAAGCTGCTTGAATTAGTATGATTTTTCAAAGGCTAAACATGGTTAGCCCTGTTAGTGGTTGTATGAGTTACTCTTTTGGAATGTCAGTTTGTTACCACTGCAAGAAAAAGTTTTTTTACATGCATACATTTTTTATCATTATATAAGGCTTTTATCATAGCAATTAATTTTAATATACTTCAAATGTATTTTACATATGCTTGTGTCTTTCTGTTATTACTTATACTCATGAGTGACTGAAAACATATATGTATATATGTAGATGTGTGTGTGTGTGTGTGTGTGTGTGTGTGTGTGTGTGTGTGTGTGTGTGTGTGTGTGTGTGTGTGTGTGTGTGTGTGTGTGTGTGTGTGTGTGTGTGTGTGTATATATATATATATATATATATATATAGATAGATAGATACACACACAAATATACATATTTGTCAAGTTTTTAAATATCTATTTATCTTTAAGAAAGAGGGGTCAGCTATCATGTGATCAAAGAGGGCACTCAGTGCTGTTTTTAATAGACTGATGAGTCAGACGTGCTTAATCTGAATTAAATGCATTTTTTCTTTGAGTATCCTGGTGGACTTCATGTTATTAGCATTGTTGATCTACATTGCAGAGATACTATAATGCTTTTCAAGTAGTCAATAACCCTTCAAGGCATCAAACTTTCCATTTCATTCTCAAGCTCTCTGCTGCAAACAGAACAAGAGGAAACTATCTTTTCTAGAGCATTATAAATTATAAAATATTCAGATTTAATTAATAATATATATGTCTCAATTTTGCAGCCTAATGATGTGGTAAATAAAAAAAAGAGAATAAAATGTAATTATTGGGAAATTATGTATAGTAAATTACTTAAATGCAAAACACATTGCGTCTTGATCTTAAAATGGATTACTGCTAGCCGGAATGCACAAAAAATCTGAGATGCTATCAGTTTTAGAAAACTCATGCTTAAGCTTGTGAACTTTTTTTTTTCTTTGAACTATTTTAAAAAGTGAGAAGTACTTTGTTTCATTTTAACATTTCTTTCAGTTTGTTACAATTAAGTTATCTAATGGATGAGACTGTGTTACAGCTCTCTATGAATTTGCAGTGCTTCCTACAGAGCAATAGTTATGGTTATGTAACTATTAAGGAAATCTGTAGCTGATGTGGACCAGCACTATTCACTTACTTCATTACAATACTCGTAGAACTTCCATGTACCTAAGTCCTAACTCTGATCATAGCTGGTACTTGGAGCATGAATCACAGGTACTATCTATGTGAGGTTCTTCTTGCACACGATCTAAACCTTCAAAAAGATAAGTGTATCTCTTCAAAATGTCATCTCAGTTCTGCTGCTCACAGCTGCTCTCCCCTTACATTGCTACTTGTTCTTTTCATCAGAAGTGGAGTTTCTAACTGCAGGCCACCAGTTATTCCTGTTTGGAAGATGTTTCCATTATTTTTGTCTGTGGGACTGTGGAGTTGGTATATGCGAGGTTGTGGATATGGGGCAGGTTGTACCCAAGCAGTTAAACTTGGTAAGTTGTGCCCTCATCAATTTAAAACTTGGGCATTAGTATATGAAGCATATTGCACTCCATGATTTATGTCTCTGAAGTAAGAATGCATCCTGCTTCATCTACTAATAAAACTTATATTACACCTGTGTAATGCCTTGGCCAATTTGTTAAGAGCTTTATGCTTCTTTATGCAATAAACTTGAATATGTGCATTATATTTAACAACTGATTCTTCCTTTGCTCCAGTGATCTCACTACTGGAAACATTTGGGCTGAACCTGTGTGACTGTCTCTGTGAATATGAGGATATTTTGAATTTGCTTCAATTTAGCATTATCAGCAGACTGTTTTGACTTTTAGACATTTTTTTGTAGGCTGCTGCAGCATGTATGCCATTTTGCATCTGAACTGCAGGTGTTGGTTTCACCATGCTAAGCCTTAAACAAACTTTTTTGCCTAGAATATGTCATTGCTTCAATTGAGCTTGTATTTTGCCCAGAACAGTTAACTGCTTCAGCTAAGATGGTACAAACATACATACATACAAATATTTCAAGCATGGCATTAATACTCTTCTAGTCTGCCAATATACCAAAACGCCAAAACAGTTGTTCCCATAATAAGTATCCAAGCTGTTCTCAAAAAATCTAAACTAGTGCTTGCTTTACTGTAGTTGGTAGTCAGTTCCATACATCAGATGCGGTTCAGAGAACTAGTTAGTACACTTCTCATTCTGATAGAATCTTCTACATAGGTTGTCTGAATATTCACTACTACTTGTTGATAACCTTAAACATTCCCGGAGATGGCAGTCTCTAAATGTCCTATATTTCTGAATAAGATCTCCTCTTAAAAATCTATAAGAGAAACTGCACATGTTCAGATATTTCAGTCTTCATAATAACTTAAATTTTCATATTCATGGATACCCTTTTTTGTATTTCTGCTGTAATCTTTCCAGTTTACTCATGGTTGTTTTCTTATAAGGTCTCCATATTGTTATTCCATACTCAAGTCTGGGTCTAATGTAACTAACAAACAATGATGTCATCATTTCTGATTTCCGAGACTTTATAAATCTTTTTATACAACGTATAGTTTTATAAATATCATTATCAAATGGTTGACACGATTAGAAAAACTCATAGCTGGATCTACCCATATACCAAGGTTGTTAATAGAATATACAGTTCAATTACTGTGTGCTGTGTTAAATACTTACTTTTCAGTTTATGTCTCCCAAATCTCATATGCTTAGTTTTTGATGTATTTCAACTAATACAGCACAAACTTTATTAAAAAAATAGTAAAAGATTAAAATGGTAAGTGCTTTTTTTGTGTTTTGCTGCTTCTTCAGACCTAAACATTGATTAAAAAACTCACATTTAAATAGCTAAAACATAAATACACATGCAATAGCAAATTGCTAAACATAATATCCTGTAAGGAGCACTTGTAATCAAAGCACACAAACTGATAACCAATTACAATGTATGAGTCTGAAGACTTAACCTATCACAGGAAAGTTAGCTGTCAGGTTACAACTCCTAATTCAATGGAGGATTGTAGGAAGTGTTATCTAGTAAAATAATGTTGTTTAACAACCTACCTATTGTGAACCAATCCAAAATGCATAATGAAAATAAAGAATAAATACGTTTGCTGATCTTAGTCATGCAAAACAGATGTTCACTGTATCTGTGTCCAATATAGAAGCGATCGCCGAACTTTAACTAACAACAATAAAAAGGTCAAGGCTCTTAACTCAAAAATACGAAACAAAAGTCTACATTAAATGACTTTTACTTACTGAATCATAAGACAAAGAGTGTATAAATTAAACATCCAGTCAGTAAACATTATCGACTTATACCTACCTATACTCTTGCTAAAAGGACCAATCCAATAACATGAGTATTCCGCCTATCAAAAGGAAGGATGTGAAGATACTGACCAATCCCAAACACAAAAAAGACAATGAGCAGGTCTCAGCTACTCAGGAAAAAAACAATAAAAAAAATAATAATAAATAATGTCATGAAATAAATTAATGAGCTGATGAAACCAAACATAAACCTCTGATCACTAGACCACCATATGCAAAGTAATGGACCAAGCTGTCTTCAGGAGCTAAAAATAAGCTCTTCAGTGTAGCAGTGATCATAATCTCAAAACAGGCTGTAACGACACTCGATCATTTAGCCCAGTTGGCTTATCAGCTTGAAGATCTATTATCCATCTATTATACATCACAGTTCGCTCTTTTTTATTGCTAAAATCCTTTCATATTCCAATAAATAATCTCTAATACAGAAAATTTAAAAACATGTTCATTGCCATGTTCTAGCATGTCTTGCCAAAGCATTACTATTAAACTCCAATCTAGAATTTGTCAGAGAACCTAACTTCAATGATCTCATGTACTTTTTATACAATCTGAATTACAGAGCTACATAAGTATATTTTTCGCACATTATCTAATTGTTCAGGGTTTGTTATCAGCACTGCAATGGTTGTATTTATTTGCTTATTAGTACTGCATTGTTTTTTATTTATTTGTGTAACAGTTTTGCACTACTTTACTACACTGTTTTTATTTGTTTGATTGAATTATTTACTTGTCTGTGTCTCCATTTATATAATTGTTGATCTGTTGTTGAATTATTGTTTTCTCCCACCCCGATTGCTGTTGTGCACTTATAGTTTGTGGCTTTTGCTGTTGACCGCCCCTACTGTAAATTTGATAAGGGACACTCCTTTAAGTCCCATCTCATTAGCTCTTTCTACCTAATACAGAGATCATTTGGGAAGGTCAAACCCCTTAGTTCCTTAACCTTGAATTTTCTTCTGTTCCTCCTCTCTCCCTTTCCACTTTACTAACAAAAAAAAAAAAAACTATTCAGCTTCTTGTACTGTATTTGTGTTTCCTCTTCCTGCTCCATTACTTCATCTTGCTTTTTCTGCTACTTGCTGTGGCTTGTTCTTTAAAGTGTTCAATTGCATCACTTCTGTTGCATTTGTTACTCCTTGTTTATAGCCTGTTTAAATTGTAAGTGTTATTCTAGCCTCTTAGTTTTGGTTTAAGCACTTGGGCTTTAGGCTAACCCCTTAGCTCTCCCTGGCCTTCTCTCTGATTCTGAAAAATATGGACAGACAATTTCCTACAGTTTCTCCTGTCAGTCTGGTTGATATGGGCATCCTGAGACAGTGTAGCAACTGCCTTATGTACACAGACAACCACCTACTATTACCACCTAGGAACACAATTTGCGAGAGATGCGATTACATTAGGAACCTAAAGTCCAAGCTCTCTCCCTCACAAGCCAGTATATTTGGCACTGAGAAGGTTGTCAACACAATCACTACACCTCAAACACCACCCACACATACACAACACACACCCACATATGTGGAAGTCCTCAACAAAAAATTACTCAAACAAAAGAGACCTCCAAGGCAAAAACACTCGCGCTTTCCACACCCCTCCACACCACAAGAATCTAAATGGCAATTCTCAGATCTGCGCTGAGCTACAACAGAATGGCATTAAATATACTGATCCCAAGGATATTGGCAATATCCTGGCAGATCGATTTAATGCCAACTTCACCCCCTTCTCACCCCCAGAAGGGCCAATTTCAATACCAAAAGATTGCCAAATTCCAGTAATCATGGCCACACAGGTAAAAAACGCACTCTTAAAAGCTATGAATGCAGCATCCATGGGACCAGACAACATCCTGGGCAGTGTACTACATGAACTACAAAATGAACTGGCACCTCACCTAAGTGTCATGTTTAAACATAGCCTCAGCTCAGGCCTCATGCCCACTAAGTGGTGCACAGCTACAGTTATCCGACTCCACAAGGGGGGATTCACCTGAGATCCTGGGAACAACCGTCCCATCAGTCTGATGAGCCTGATCTGCAAGGCCATGGAACATATTATCATGGAACTTATAAACAAAAACATTGGCAACCTTCAAACACTGGTCCCCACCCAGTTTGGGTTTGTGAAGGGCCGATCATGTCTCCTGATCCTGATTGATTTCTTTGAATCAGTCTTCAGAGCTGTGGACAAAGGTAAGGCGGCCCACACAGCCTATCTGGACCTCACCAAGGCCTTCAACACCATCCCTCATTTTGGAATCATAGATAAACTTACTAAGCCAATGGGTTGCCAACTGGCTTACTGACAGAACCCACACTGTAAAAGTAGCCGACTCCAACTCCAGCTCGAGACAAGTGACAAGTGGAGTACCTCAGGGTTTAGTCCTGGGACAACTCTTGTTTGGCATCTACTTCTCTGAAGTACAGGCCAATACTAAGGGACCCTGGCTAACAAAGTTCACAGATGACTGCAAACTGGGAGCCATTATTGAATCCCCAAATTATGTGGATATTTTACGAAAGGGCCTTACAGAAACAGATGCTTGGTGCCAGAACCATGGGCTCTAGCTCAATGCCAAGAAGTGTATAGTTATCCCCTTTGGGAAAAACCATGTACCCATGAATTACCACATATGTGACAGTACACTAAATACCAAAAGTGTGATAAGAAACTTAGGAACACAGGAGGATAGTGGCCTCACCTTCGATAACCACATTGTCACAACAGTCAGGAAATCCTTCTATGTGGCACACCTCATCACTAAGGGCTTTTCATCCAGAAAAAAAGAGGCAATTGTCCCACTGTACTCATCCCTCATTAAACCCATCATAGAGTACAACACCCCATTTGGTCTGTACCTCACAAGACATCTGCAACAACTGGAAAGGCCACAGAAACACCTCACTAAAAGAATAATAGGTCTAAAGCAGATGTCCCATGCTGACCGACTAAAAAAACTCCAGCTATACTCTGTCGCATATCGTCTACTCAGAGGCAATCTCTGCTTAACATACAAGGCCATGTCAAACTCAGAGCTGTTGAACATGCTACACTTAAAGAAATCCCAATCCATCAGAGCTACACACTCCAGGGACCTAAACCTTGTTATCACAATGAACAAAACATGCTGGAGGGATAGGTTCCTGACCCAGAGACTCCCCATACTCTGGAATAGACTGCCGATACATGTCAAGCAGAGCACCTCCTTGGCCATCTTCAAAAGGAACCTTGCCGACTGGATGGGAGATAGGAAATTTACCCCGGGGATCACATCAGTCGCCTTGCTAGACAGGGGTTCAGGGAAGTAAATATTGTGGGAAGAAATAGCCAGGGAATTGTTATGACTAGGCTTGTACAGGCCCTAGGGCCAATAGTCTAGTACCAACCTATGAACCTAAGAACCTATGAACCATACATAGTTCACACAACTGTGTCTCATAATCACTAAGGCTTAACCATAAACCCAACATATTAGTCATAGGTGACTCCACTGTGGGACACACAGATGTGCCTCTCACCAGGCTGGATAAAAGGAAAGTCACGGTTAATTGTCTGTCAGGGGCCAGAATCCACCATATCACACGTGCACTCATGTCTTTCAACATTAGATATTGATATGACTCTGTCATAGTCCATGCTGGTGTGAATGACTTGAGACGTACCTCCCTGGACTATATGAAGAGAGATATGATTGAACTCGCTAAATATGTGTCCCAGGCAGGTATGTCCCCAGCTTTAAGCAACATTCTACCATCACCCAGAAGGATGCCTGAATACAAACAGAAAATGATTCACTTTAACAACTGGCTTAGTTTCTGGTGTCATTCCAGGGGGATCCTGTACCTGACAGCCTTGGAGGATATGATCGACAGACCACAATGTTTTGCCAGAGATGGCCTGCATCTGTCTCACCTGGGCTTCAGGATTCTGGCAAAGGCTCTTGCCTCCCCTATAGTGCCTTTTTTAGGAAAACTGATGAGGTTAAAACTACCAACATAAAAATTTCAACAAAACGGAAATTAAAGGTCATGCTGCTAAATGCTAGGAGTCTAAACATGAAACTGCACTCATTGCAAGCATTCCTAACCCTGGAAAATGCTGAAACCTGGTTCAAAGCTGCAGAGAGCACCCCAGCCTTACTTGGTTACTCATCCTATCATACATTCCGACCCCAAACTGTGGGTAGTAAAGTCAAAGGAGGTGGAGTTTTAATATATATTAAAGACATACACACCTCCAGGTTGGTCAAACAATATGATGCACAGGAGACACTCCAGGTGCAGTTAACTATTCACAAGACCCCTATACAAATCATAGCTGGCTACCAGCCCCCAAATCTGACCCAAGATGCCCAAACTGCCTATCTAGACCTCTTTGAATCTGTCAAGATTCAACCCTTTACCCTAACCCTGGGTGACTTTAACTACTCAAACATAAACTGGAAGAACTACTCTTGCCAGAACACAAATGCCCAGAGATTCCTCAATTTTGTCAATGCAAATGCTTTGGAACAGCTAGTTTTTACCCCCACAATAGGTGATAATATCTTGGACCTGGTATTAACCAACATGAGTGACCACTGCAGCATCCCTGCAGTATCATACTCCCTTGTAAGATCCTACTATAAAGCAGTCACGTTCAAAGTCACCATCCCCCCTGACCCCCCCCCTCTAACTAGGGTTAATCAAAAAAACGTCTCCAAAGCTGATTACAGCCTCTTGAGGGATGGTATAAACAGCTTCACAGCCCCAACCCCATCTCTAAGAACTGGCAGCAGTATCCAAAACTATACCAAATTACTATACGAACATTTATATAGATGCAAGGAATCAGGAATACCTGACAGGACTAAATAATCCTCCGCAAGGAAGAGTAAACCTGTCTGGTAGACATCTGCAATAAATAAACTCTTTAACAAAAAAAAAATGCTGTCCAGGACCAAGAAGGAGCAGGTGTCCAACTGGAAGCAATCTCTCCTTAATCTAAACAATCAAATAAGAGCATTAGTGAAATCCTCCAAAGAAACTTTGAGTCCAAACTGGCCACATCTACTAGAGACAATCATAAGGCCTTCTTCACATATATCCACAGTCTCAAAGGTAGCACTCAGATCTGTTCAGAACTGGTGGTCAAGGACACCACATATACAAATGCCATAGATTCAGCGAAAATTTTACCCCTCTCTCTCCCCATGAGTAAATCAGGACATTCCCAGTACCTGCCCCCTTCCACTTATATCTAGGGATCTGGTCATCACTGGTCTCTCACAGGCAAAAAAATACAGCCTCCATGGGGCTTGATAACATCTCAGGCTGCATCCTACATGAACTCAGGCAGGAACCTGCAGCACCATTAGGTGCCCTATTCAACCAAAGCCTGATTACCGGTTTTATCCAGGCTGAGTGGAGGACAGCCACTGTCATCCCTTTACACAAAGGTGGAGTGTCTACTGATCCAGGAAATTATAGACCCATCAGCCTAACTAGCCTGATCTTCAAGGCCATGGAATGGATTATGGACCTCATTAACAAGGACATTGGCAACCTCCAAATACTTGATCCCACACAGTTTGGCTTTGTCAAGGGGAGGTCATGTCTGTTAAATTTGGTCGACTTTTTTGAGACAGTCACCAAAGCCATGGATGAGGGGAAGACAGTGCACACCACCTACCTTGACCTGGCCAGAGCCAGTCGTTTGAGGGAAGTCTGTGGTGTTTATAGTGTTACCTCAATTTATTTTCTGTGTTGTTTTTGTCAGCGCTATATTTCATGGTATTTTCTGGCCAAAGCCTTTGACACTATTCCCCACTCTGTCATAATAGATAAACTCTCTCAACTAGGCATCAATCCATATGATACCATATGGGTAGCCAACTGGCTCACTGATAGAACTGACCTAGACAAAATAGGGGAAGCCACCTCAAGCAGTAGGCCCATATCGAATGGCGTACTGCAGGGTTCGGTCTTGGGGCCTCTGTTATTTGGGATATACTTTTTCGAGGTACAGGTCAAAACCAGTGGGCTATGGCTGACCAAGTTTGCAGATGACTGCAAGTTGGGAGCTCTCATCAATTCCCCTAGTGACGTGGAAATCATCCAAGAGGGTCTCACGCAAACAAATGACTGGTGCTAGAAACATGACCTCAAGCTGAATACAAGAAAAGGCATCATCATCCCCTTTGGGGAGAGAGATGTCCCCACAAATGGTCACATTAATAACAATGATCTAAGAACACAGTAAGTCGTTAGAGATTTGGGTACCCAGATTGATAGCAGCCTTACTTTTGACCACCATGTTGCTTCCATTGTACGGAAAGCTTTCTACATGGCCCACCTCATAAGTAAGGGTATCTCATTCAAGGACAAGAAGGTCATAACATCCCTGTATTCTTCCCTTATAAGGCCCAATATTGAGTACAACACCCCATTTGGCATGTACTTTGCAAAGCATATGCAGTAGCTGGAGAAACCACAGAGGCTCCTCACCAGGAGAATCCAGGGCCTCAAAAATCTACCATACATTGATAGGCTAAAAGCCCTATCCCTCTACTATGTTTCATACAGACTCCTCAGAGGTGACCTCTGGCATACATAGTGATCTCGGACCCCACCTTGATGGGACTGCTGCATATACACAAGTCAAGCTCCATTTGAGTAACCCGCACAGGTGGCCTCAACCTGGTCTGTGACATCAATAGGACTTGCTGGCGGGACAGATTTGTGTCCCAGAGACTCCCTCTTCTATGGAATAGACTCCCTCAACATGTCAAGCAGAGTACCTCTTTACCCCTTTTTAAGTGCAATCTGGATAACTGGATAGGAAATAGAAAATACATCCCTGGGATTCTACCTGTGCCCCTGCTGGACAAGGATATCTGGTGCTGATTTGTCTATGCATGGGCTAAGCTCTTGGCTAGGCTTATAAGGGACTCAGGGCCAATAGCCTAGTAACTTCCTATGATCCTATGTCAGTACAGCCCATTTTGAAATTACAACCGCTGTTATGTTGAAGAGCTTATTTTTAGCTCCTGAAGAGCTTATTTCTAGCTCCTGAAGACAGCTTAGCTCATTAACTTGTATATAGCTGTCAAGCGATCAGAGGTTTAGTTTTGGTTTCATCAGCTCATTAATTTATTCTAGTTATGTCATCACTTATTAGTTATTATTTATTATTATTCATTCTTATTGTTTTTTCCCGAGTGGCTGAAACTTGCTCGTTCTTTTTTGTGTTAGGGATTTGTCAGTATTTTTACACTCTTCCTTTACATGGGTGGCACACTCAGGTTAGTGGATTGGTCCTTTTAGCAAGAGTATAGGTAGGTGTAAGCTGCTAATGTTTACTGATTGGATGTGTAACTTATAGGTAGATAGACAGGTAGATAAAAACAGGAGCAGTAGTGAGCTTGAGATAGGTAGACAAATTGGAATTCCATGAGAGAATGGATAGTTTGGATGTTAGAATTTAGTAAGGGAAGAGAGATTTTAGTTGTAAGAACAAGAAAGGACAGAATGATCATCCTGGATTAGTGCAGGAGCAAAGCCAGTTTTTGGTTAGGGGTTCCTTAAGCACTAGTTTAAATTTGGATGTGTTGCTAGAATTTAGTATTGTCTGAGGCATGGAATTCCAGGACTTAGATATTTGGTGGAGAAGAGAACATTACCGTAACAATGATTAGATTTACTTACTTTGAGAAGTAGTCTGTTGGAGGATCTTAGTGGCTTGCCATTTGACTAGGGCTGCAGTAACCTCTTGAGAGCTAGACAGCTGACTGGATGGTGGAAGATGGAATAAATGAAAGTTAGTTTGTGGTGGGATAGGAGACTGGGTAGTTCAATCCAATTTAGTTTATGAGGTGCTGTGCAGTGATTTCATCTGTAAGGGAGGTTAGTAGCGAATCTTACGATTTTCTTATCGCAGGGGTCTAGTTTGTTTAAATCTGATTTTCTTGGATTAGTGAATATTGGTAAGGCATATAGAAAGGTAGACAGTAGATGAGTCCTACCTATGGAATGTCTATTGGCCTTGGTTAGGTATAGCTTGACTCTGTATAGTGAGCCTAGCTTAATGTAGACCTTTTTGATATTTGAATTTATTTACCCATAAATTGTCAGGGTCTATTGTAGTAGTTTCCCCTGAAGTGTTTGGCAGTGCTCTGTATAGATGCAGTTATCCTGAGTTGACATTTTTCCTGTAGAAGCACTCTTGCAATTTCACCAATAGCTAGTGTGCAACTACTTTGCACAGTGACAAGCAGTGTTCCCAGAGCTGTAAACCAGATACTCCTGACTTTACTTTATATTCTCACTGCAACTGCCTAATCAAGAAAAAAAGGGGCTGTTGCCATGGATATGAACTTTCCTGCTATCTCCATTACCAGCTTGGAGAATATGAGCATCCTAAGGCAATGTAGAATTTCCCTCATGTTTACTAACAACCAGCTAATTCATAAACAAACTGATATGGTACGTGAGAGATGCAATTATACAATGTCACGGGATGCAAAGCTCTCACATAAAAGCACTCCTAATGTCAATAAGGTTGTCAGTAGTACACATTCTGTATCCATCACACACAACATGAAACAGACACATAGACACTGAAGCACTTAAAGTTAACATTCCTAACCCCCAAAGACCTCCTAGATGGTGAACACATAAAAAATGCTCTCAGCAACCTCAAATGCACTGTTTTAAAATAAACTCACATCAACACATGCAACCAGATCTCAGGGAGTCTGTACTTCTAAGCCAATAAAGCAATCAAGCATTGATCAAGCATTAAGCACATACTCCAGCGTTCTAGTCATTGGAAACTCCATTGTAAGACAACTGATGTCCCTCTCACCAGACTAGGTAAGAAGAAAGTCACAGTCAACTGCATATCAGGGGCTAGGATCCACCATATTACAGATGTACTTAGGTCAGTGGACCACAAGTACCAGTATAACTTGTTCATTGCCCATGTTGGTGTAAATGACCAGAGACATGCCTCCATAGACCATATGAAGAAAGACATTTTGGATCACTCTGAATTATTTGTCCCAGGCTGGTATGAGCCTAGCACTAAGCAGCATTATACCTTATCCAAGAAGGAAGCCACACTACAAACAGTAAAACTTTTGGAACAACCTCATGTTGATCGGGATCAAAAGCAGGAATGGTTAAGGAGAGGTGAATTTAAACTGAAAGAAGAAAGGTTAATATTGGTGGTCCAAGATAATGGACTACATACATGTTGGTTTACAAAGTCCATTGAACATGTGGAAGAAACAGATAAATGCAGGTTTTGTAAAACAGAATTGAAAACAGTCACACATGTTGTTGCTGGTTGTGATACACTAATGGCAGAAGAACCATATACTGAAAGGGTGGATGGGAAACAGAAAATTTACCTTGGGGATCACTGCAGTGGCTCTGCTGGACAGAGGCACAGGGAACTAATGGCTCTGCTGGTCAGAGGCACAGGGAACTAATCTAAGAGGGTGGTGAAAGCCAACACACTCTGGCTAGGCTTACAAATGCCCTTGGGCAGATAGCCTAGTACTTACCTATGAACTTATGAACCTATGTGGCAATACTGTTGCATTGGGGATTGTGCAAACATAATACTGAAGTATCTGAAAAACACTGGAAACATGAGCCAGAAATCATAATAGAAAATGATGAAGTTTATATCACATGGAATAATCAATTACCAACAGTTCAAAAAATAGATGCAAGAAAACTAGATAATAGTCCATGAAAAGAAGACAGAAGTAGCACTGATCATTGAAACTGCTACACCCAGTGACTACAGTGTATTTTATACAGTGAGACACAAAGTCATAAAATACTAGGATTTGCAGGCAGAAATGAGGGCAATGTGGAAGAAGGATACCCAGACAGTTCCAGTAGTAGGAGGAGCAATGGGTCTTATAAAAATAATTTACAATCATACTTAGATATGTTAGTGATACATGTATCTCCATACAAATTGCAGAAGGAGTCATTATTGGGCACATTATGGGAGCTGCAAAGAGCACTTCTGGCTACAATCAAAGAATGAAACAATACTAATTTCATGAACTATGATTAAGTGATTAAGTATAATTTTTCTGCATTTTCTTGCTGCCTTTAGCTAATTCTGTCTAAAACGTCAATTTTTCTAGAGTTTCTGTGATTTAAAAAGCTTGTTTCAGCTACATATTGTACTTATTTTACTGCCTGCACTTTAACAAAGTCATTTTTGTGTTTAAATTACCTGTTTAACTGTTGTGGGCTACACACTCAAGTGTGATAGCCATGTCTGCGCATTTAAAGTGTTTTTTTTATAGTATCTGCTTTATTTTCTGAAAAAAAAACAAAAACAAAGAATATACTTGCTTTCCTGCCTTTCTAAGCTAGTATAGTCCAGTTTTCAGGTTAGTGCTGAATTCAGGGCTGTGTTGCAAGTTTCTGTGTTTGCCCATACCTTACTTGGATAGAGGGAAGTTTCTCTGTTCACTGTGAGAGGGAGAGCTTTGAGCAGCCTATCTGTCCCTGGTGGAGAAGTTTCAGCCCAGAAATTAGTAGTTTATTGGCCATTTTGTGCTAATTTATATCTCTGACATTTCCCTGCTATAAAACCCGCATTTGCAAGGTTTTTGTGCTAGTATACAGCTCCACAAGCTACTGCCTGGTGCCCTGCAGAGTTCTACAGCAGCAGAGAGACAAAAGAGAGACTTTGGAGTGATTAAGTATCATTTTTCTGCATTTTCTTGCTGCCTTTAGCTAATTCCAGCTAAAACGCTGATTTTCTAGAGTTTCTGTGATTTGAAAAGCTTGTTTCAGCTACATATTGTACTTATTTTACTGCCTGCACTTTAACAAAGTTGTTTTTGTGTTTAACTGCTGTAGGCTACACACTCAAGTGTGATAGACATTTCTGTGCATTTAAAGTGTTTTTTTTTATTCTATCTGCTTTATTTTCTGAAAAAAAAACAAAAACAACAAAAAAAACTTGTTTTCCTGCCTTTCTAAGCTAGTATAGTCCAGTTTTCAGATTAGTGCTGAATTCAGGGCTGTGTTACAAGTTTCTGTGTTTGCCCATACATTACTTGGATAGAAGGAAGTTTCTCTGCTCACTATCAGAAAGGGAGCTTTGAGCAGTCTATCTGTCCCTGGAGGAGTGGTTTCAGCCCAGAAATTAGTAGTTTATTGGTTATTTTGGGCTAATTTCTATATCTTTCATTTCCTTGCTATAAAACCTGTATTTGCACAGTTTTGCTCGCCGGGCAGCGCCGGTTAACTTGGATATAACTATTCCCAGCTCCACAAAGTCTACTCTTCAATTTTTTCCTTGGAACTAGACAAACTTTCAACTTAAGCACTCAAACCATTCACTTCTCATCCCGGCACTTGCTCAAAACTTATAGCAAGCACTAATACACCTTAGCACTAGACCCCCCCCCCCGTACTGTAGAGAAGGACAAGGCTATCTATTTGACCTTTCCAGCTAATCAGTAAAACAGTTTACTGTACCTATCCAGGCATGTCTAAAGGGCAGTTTCAGGTGTACTCTCTGGTCCAACTGGTGAATCTGGGCATTTTGAAGCAATGTTACAATTGCCTCATGTACACAGACAACCCTCTCCTCCTTCCACCAAACACTAATATATGTGAGAGATGCAATTATACAGCCAAACTGCAGGCTAAGCTCTCTCAACCCAAGACTGGACCAGGCATTCACGAGGAGAAGTGAATTACTTGCATCACACCATCAGTCTCACATAGACCTATGAAACCAGCACCGGCAAAAAACACACATAAATACATGAAAATATACTCGGACGTGCTAAATAAAAATCTACAGAAGCAACAGAGACCTCCAAAGCAGACATCCAAGCAACCTCCACCCCCCAACACAAACCATGAAACACATACTTCATAAAACCAGTGTGCCATACAATCACAGCCCTTAAGGCAAAATAACATACCCAACACACTAGTAATAGGTGACTCTATAGTCAGGAACACTGACGTCCCACTCACTAGGCTGAACAAGGATAAGGTTACTGTTAGCTGCCTGTCAGGTGCCAGAATCCGCCACATAACACAAGCACTCAGGTCACTCCAGAACAAGTACAAATATGACTCTGTCATTGTCCATGTTGGTGTGAATGATCTGAACCGTACCTCCCTGAACTACATGAAAAGAGATGTGGAGGAGCTCTCTGATCACATAGCCCAGGCCAGTATTACCCTGACCCTGAGTAGCATCCTGCCCTCACCAAGAATGACACCATGGTATAGAGAAAAAATTATCAATTTCAAGAACTGGCTAAGCTTCTGGTGTCATTCAAAGGGGATCCAGTGTCTGTCAGCCTGGGATGACATGCTCGACAAGCCATGCTGCTTCACTAGAGACAGCTTGTACCTGTCACTCTTGAGTTTTTGAATACTGGCCAAGGCTCTTGCCACCACCATAGTGCCTTTTTTAGGCAAGGCTCAAAAGACAAACCCACCGCCGTAAATAGCACAAGTAACAAAAAACTGAGGGTAATGCTACTAAACCTC
The DNA here is from genome assembly GCF_019279795.1 of Protopterus annectens. Taxonomy (NCBI): domain Eukaryota; kingdom Metazoa; phylum Chordata; order Ceratodontiformes; family Protopteridae; genus Protopterus; species Protopterus annectens. Next base: position 283,468,438 of record NC_056726.1, on the reverse strand, counting down.
AAAATGCATGCACTCAAGGCACTCCTCAGTATGGAGAAAATCAATATATGTCCAGTAACAGAAACCTGGTTTAAGGCTCCAGAGAGCACCCAAGTGCTACCAGGCTACAACTCATACCATACATTTTGGCCACAAAACCCGGACCGAAATACAAAATACAGGAGAGTATCCATATTCATCAAGGATACCCACACCTCCAGGTTAGTGGCACAGCACAATGCTTCAGAGATCATCCATGTGAAACTAACAATGGGCAAAACTGCTATTCAAATTATAGCTTGCTACAGATCACCCACCATGTCCCAGGTCCCCCACTCCGTATTCCTGGAAACACTGGGAAACATAAAAGGTCCTACCAAACACCCTGATATTGGGTGATTTCAATTACCCAAACATTAACTGGGAGAACTACTCAAGTACAAACTCCCTTGCCCAACATTTCCTAGAATGTATAAACTCAACTGCCCTAGATTAACTGTTCAACACCCCCACCAGAGGTGACAACATATTGGACCTGGTCATTACCAACATGGGCAACCAGTGTTCCACACCAGAGGTCAACCCCTTGCTGGTTAGAGCTGACCATAATCTAATCACTCTGGATATCCACATTCCGCAACCATACCCGGTCAAAGAAACCACCATGAAAAACTTTTCAAAAGCAAACTTCACGTTACTTAAGACCAAGGTGGGAAGTTTCAAAGCCCCCATGCTAAAGGATAATGCTGTCCAAGCTGCAAAATTCTTTACTAGTGTACTCTACAGGCACCTACAAGAATGCATGGATTGTGCTATCCCAAACAAAACCAGGACTCACTCCTCCAAGAAAAGGAAACCAGTCTGGTGGACCCCTGCCATAAACAAGCTATACAATAGAAGGAGGAAACTAGTACAGAAAAGAGTAAAATCCCAAGAAGGGAAGACATCCCTGAGCAGTATCAGCAAGAAACTATGTTCCCTCATAAAATCATCCAAGGCTATCTTCGAAAGAAAATTTGCCATGGACTCCAAAGATAACCACAAGGCATTCTTTAGCTATGTCAAAAATCTAAGTGGCAGTTCTCAGATCTGTTCGGAGTTAGTGCAGAATGGCACAAAATACACTGAACCGATTGATATAGCCAACATCCTGGCAGACAGGTTGAGTGCAAACCTCACCACAGGGCCCATAACTATACCAGAAGAATGTAGTACCCCTGAAATCACAGGCACTCAGGTTAAAACAGCCCTCTCCAAAGCCAAAAACACAGCATCAATGGGACCAGACAGTGTCCCAGGCTGCATCCTACATGAGCTCAAAGATTAATTAACTCCTCACGTAAACACACTGTTTAATCTCAGCCTCCCCACAGGCTACATGCCTACAGAGTGGTGCACAGCAATGGTTATTCCACTCCACAAAGGTGGAGCCACAATGGACCCCAGGAACTATTGCCCTATAAGCCTGACTATCCTGGTCTGCAAAGCTATGGAGTGCATCATCATGGATCTCATTAACAGAGACATTGGAAAACTCCAAACACTGGACCCTACTGAGTTTGGCTTTGTTAAGGGCAGATCATGCCTCCTAAACCTGGTCGACTTCTTTGAGACAGTTACCAAGGCTATAGATGAGGGAAAGATGGTCCACACAGCCTACCTAGACCTTGCAAAGGCCTTCAACACCATTCCCCACTCAGGTATTATAGACAAGCTCATCAGCCTGAACATAAACCCCAACGTCATGAGATGGGTTGCCAACTGACTCTTGGACAGAACCCACATGGTAAGAGTTGAGGGAGCTAGGTCTGACTCTAAACAGGTTACAAGTGGCATTCCCCAGGGCTCAGTCCTAGGACCCCCTCCTTTTATGCATATACTTCTCAGAGATACAGGCAAGCACAGGAGGACTATGGCTGACCAAGTTAGCAGACGACTGCAAACTAGGGGCTATAATTGACTCTCCAGCTGACATAGACATCCTCCAAAAGGGTCTCACTGAGACAGATACCTGGTGTCAAAACCATGGCTTCAAGCTAAATGCCAAAAAGTGCATAGTCATCCCACTTGGAAAAAACAAAGTACCCACAAACTACCACATAGGTGGTAGCCCCCTAAATATGGAAGACGTAATAAGGGATCTGGGGACCCAAGTAGATAGTAACCTCTCCTTTGATAATCACATTGCCAACGTGGTTAGAAAATCCTTCTATGTGGCCCACCTAATCACAAAAGGGTTTACATCTAGATCGAAAGAGGTCATTGGGCCCCTCTATGCATCACTCATCAGACCTATCATAGAGTACAATGGGATGTACCTTACAAGACACCTGCAACAACTGGAAAGACCACAGAAGTACCTCACCAAGAGGATCACTGGTCTCAAGCAGATGCCCCATGCAGCTCAACTGAAGAAACTCCAGCTGTACTCGGTTGCATACCGCCTACTCAGAGGTGATCTCTGCCTGACATACAAGGCCATGTCCAACCCAGAATTGATGGACATGCTCCACCTAAAGGAAACCATATCCCCTCGAGCCACACAGTCCAGGGATCTAATCCTCTCCAGAACAATAAATAGGATGTGCTGGAGGGATAGATTCCTGTCCCAGAGAATTCCCATGCTCTGGAACAAGATTCCAGTCTACATTAGGCAGAGCTCCTCGCTAACCATCTTCAAGAGAAACCTTGACGAGTGGATGGGAAACAGAAAGTTTACCCCAGGGATCACTTCAATGGCTCTGCTGGACAGAGGCACAGGGAACTAATCTAAGGGGGCATCAAAAGCCAACACATTCCGGCTAGGCTTATAAATGCCTTCGGGCAGTTAGTTTAATACCTACCTATGAACCTATGAACCTATGAACTTTTATCATACTTTGACTTAGGAATGAGGTCCATTCCTATCATGGTATTAGAAACCCAAAAGACTTGGAGAAATTCAAAAAACAAAAAAAACAGAAGGTATAGCAAATGAACTGGCAGACAAATTCAGTTCTAATTTTACCCCTTTCTCCCCCCAGCCATCCCTCTGGAAATACCATCAAATATAACCCCCCTTACTATCACTAGGGAAGAGGTCCTCATTGCTTTCTCTAAGACCAAGAGCTTTGGATCAATGTGCCGCAACAATATCCCGAGTTGCCGTATAAATAGCATGAAACATGACATATTAGGCCTTCTGGAATCACCATTTAATCACAGCCTCCACATCACATCACAAATGGAGAACAGTAGCCTTTATCCTTCTGCATTAAGGAGGGCTATCTGCAGACCTTGGAAAGTACTTACTCGTAAGTCTCACTAACCTCATATGCAAAGCCATGGAAAGACTTATCTTGGAAATAATCAGTAGTGACATCAGAAACCACCAGACATTGTATCCAACCCAGTTTGGTTTTTCAAGGGCAGGTCATGCCTACTCAATCTGGTGGACTTCTTTGAGAAGGTCACCAAGAAAAGAATGTTGGAAAAACAGTCAACACTGCCTAACTTCACCTGGCCAAGGCATTTAACACAATACAACTCTCAGCCATTGTTGACAAACTGGAGGTTAGGTATAAACTCTTAAGTCATCAAGTGGAAAGCCAGATGGCTTACAAACTGGACCCAGGAAGTTAGTATGGCATTCAAGTCCAAGGAAATCATTATTCCCCTGTAGTCAACATTTATCAGACCAACCATTGAGTACATTGCCCCATTTGGTAAGTACCTAACCAGGCACATCCAATAACTGGAACATCCACAAAAGTTGCTCACTAAAAGAATGGAGGGTATAAATAACATGTCCTATGTAGACCACCTCAAAGTTCTATCACTGAAGTCTGTTTCCTACAGTTTGATGAGAGGAGATATATGACTGGAATACAAGGCATAATCAGACCACAGTCTGATGGACCTCTGGCATATCTGCAAGACAGTAAAAGAATTACCTCTTCTAAAGACTTAAACCTTGTATGTGATATAACTATGACCTGCTGGAGAGATAGGTATGTATCTCAGATACTCCCACTTTTCTCAAAAAGACTTCCCATATGTGTGAAGCAGAGTTCCTTCCTAACCCAATTCAAGTGCAACTTGGATAATTGGATAGGGAACTGAAAAGAAATCCCTAGTTTGGCACCTATGTACCTAATGGACAAAGGCAGTTTGTAAATGGTCATTTTCCTGGCCTTTGCTTGTAAATGTTACATCTCCCAATTCCCTGCTTCCACTGTACAATGGTATCAGAACATGGCAGAGATTTGGGATACATGGTTAGGCTGTAAACACCCCCAGGGGTTGTTAGCCTAGTACACACCTATGAAAGTATAAGACCTGCTCTTGACAAACTTGATTTAGGTCCAATGTTTGTAGGTTATCTATGCTGTCATTTAGGATGTGCAGGACTATTCTCTCCATAGCTTTGCATATCAGGCTAGTCATCTTATTAGTCAATAATTCCTCGGGTCTATAAATGGGCCACCCTTATGCAGTAGGATAACTATTGCAGTCCTCCATTCATTTGGCAGGAAGCCTGTTTGGAGGTTGTGGTTTAACAGTGATTCTAGTGGGCCTGATAGTGCATGTTTCATGCTATTAAGGAGGCATCCTGGATATTATCTGGACTCATCAATGTAGTATTCCTGGCTCTGGAGAGTGCCTGAGTACCAGTGATACTTGGGGGAGTTATGGATGAGGGTATTTCTTGAGGGGCATCTGTTGGAGGAGACGGAGTAAAATTGGAGCTAAATTTGTCAACCAGGAGGTTTTCTATACTTTGTGATTGTCCTTCACATGGGATGATAATTTAATCTCTGATTAGACTTTGGGAGACTTGATTAGCCCCCTGAGTTACTTGTTTAGGTAGATGAAGGATTTATTATATTGCGAGGCATTGTACATGCTAATTTATGCCATTAATTTCTTCCTTTTGTTATACAACCTATTAATGTTGGTATTCCACCAAGGTGTTTTGTTTTTTGAGTTGATCTTGTGCTTAATCCAGGTAGTTACAGCTGTCTCTATGTATCTGTTAATATGATGATACAGTTATTTTTGAATGATTCCGCATAGACAGTGGTATTCTCAGGGTATGGTGATCTTGAAGTTTGCCAGAGTGTCACTTAGTAGTAGGAAGTTTGTCAAAGAATAATTCTGAAAAGTTTCAGGGCCAGCCAGAGTCTGTGATTTTACCTTTACTTCAAAGAAGAAAGCTTCATGCCCTGACTTGACCAGTGAGGACATTACACTAGGGAAGGTGCAATGTTTGTGAGGAAAAGGTCAGGGATGTTTGCACACTTAGTGGGCATACAGGCTAAATGGTCCAAGGTGTTTGCATTTACAAAGTCCAGGAATCTCTGGGCTTGCACATTAGGGATTGTATATGATTCACAGTTGATACTGTGGTAATTAAAGTCACCCATGAATATGGTGTTAGGTTAAACAGTGTGTCTCCAGTACATTTAGGTATGTATTATGACTTTCCTGGGTAATAGAGGGGAACATATAGCTTGAGAGAATACGGCATGGGACTTTGTCTCAGGTTAATTGGATGTGGAGAAGTTCAAGTGCATCATACTGATTGACCAGCCTTTGTTTTGAGTGCAAATAGAGACACCTCTGCCTTTTGTCCCTTCCTGGACAGTAGTTAGTCTAAATGTGTGGAAGGTATTATAGCACTACACTGCCAGAGTACTGTCCATGACTTTAAACCATGTTTCAGAAACTGCACAGAAATCTATATTCTGAAGGTAAGGAAAGCTTATTGATAGTGGAGTTTCTAATTGAGAATCTGCTATTTACCTTTAACACCTTTAGATTTTCTTGGGTTGGTTTTGCTATGTCAGTAGGTTTATCATGTAAAAAGGCAATATAGGGGTAGACAAAATTTTACGCAATATTCAAATTCCAGAGGGGGCAGATACAAAACATACCTGGCAAAGCATTGTGATCTGTCAACCATAGTCTCATAAGCTGAGAAATATTGTATCCTTCTCAAATGACACTATACTCACACCATGCTCAAAGCCAATTGTTGAAGTCATTTAGTTTTCTCTTCAAATTGTGGCATCATCTTTGAAGAAGATAGAATGCTGCTCAATGCCAGGCTCATACCAGCCTGGGACACATAGTCCAAGAGCTACATCATGTCACTGTTCATGTAATCCATGGAGGTATATCTCAAGTCATTTATGCTCATGTGTGCTATGACTGAGCCATATTGATACTTATTGTTCAAAAACCAAAGTTCGAGTGTGATCTGACGGATCCTGGTCTCTGACATACAGCTGTCTTTGATACTTTCCTTACTTAGCTTAGTGAGTGGGACATCTATGCGTCTCACAACAGAGTGTCTTTTGACCAAAATATTGGGTTGTGCAGTGGTGTGGCTTATGGACTTAGAAGATGAGACACTTTGGAATGTGGCTGTATGTGTCATGGCAGGTGCTGATTTTTGTGGAATGCTCCTGAAGAGGATGTGGATATTTTTGGTTTGCACAATGTCCTGGAGGTCTTTGTGGTTTGGGGGGATTACATTTAAGAGCCTCATCATGTATGGGTCTATGTGTGTGGTTCTTAATTATATGATGTGGGGATACATTTCTCACACACCATATCATTTATTTGGAAAATTAAGTGGCTGTCAGTAAATATGAAGCAATTGCTACATTTTTCAGGGATCCCATATCTATCAGGCTGTCTGCAGAAATAGCAGAGAAGTGCACACCCAAGATTACAGATCCTTATTTTGTGTTCAACAAGAGGATGGTACAACAAAGGTTAACAATGCAACCCATTTGTTGTAAGAGTATAAACTGCAGTCAGGACTATCTAGGGCAAGACTAGTGCTGTGTGTGGGACAGTGCTCACACCTGTGCATATACAGGGCACTGTTAACTGCCACTTCATGATGAGCAGCATTGTGCAAATGCAATACATTTATTGAGGGAAAGAGCAGCTGACTAAAAAAGCAAATAGTCCTTGTGACGTCGAGCTATATCCCACTGGACTGACACCAATTAGATGTGATATCCCTTACTATTTTGGGTCAGTAACTAAGGAGCTTAAGTACTCATTACTGATGCCAGTGTGAGACTATAACTTAAATAGGAGTAATATTTCACAATTTTCCCCTAAGAGCACAACAGAAACATGCTCAATAATCTGGGACTGGACTGTATACTTCTGTCCACACCTAAAGTAACTCCTTATTACACACTTCAGAGGAATGTGTCCCAGTTTAAGACCGCTGATACACTCACATTCAAAGTAAATTTAAATCACACATTCAAACACTTCTGGGAAAGCTTGACACAGATTTTCAGCTGTGTCACTTCCCCAAAATAATATAGTAATTCTGTCACCAATGAGAGTGTCTTCATGCCCTTCTAAAGGGGTTTCCAATTATGAAAATTGAAATAAAATAAAGAATAGCTATGACCAGAGCAGCCAGGCCTTTAAGGGGACCTGGGGGGTATTAAACAGGTATAAACACTCTAATCTCTAAAGAAAAACACTGATTTCCAGCCACAATGTAAAGTAATGAGAATCATTTAATAATAAGTAATATGATTATAAGAACGTAAATTAATAAATTTCAATAAACACCCAAATTCAATCACCAGAAATGTAAAATTAAACTGTGGGATAGAAGTCCATCATTTAAGAAAGACTATCTTAATAACTCATCATCTTCTTTTGGCTGTTCCCGTTAGGGTTCGCCTTAGCGGATCATCTGTTTCCATTTCTTCCTGTCATCTGCATCTTGCTCTGTCACACCAACCACCTGCATGTCCTCTCTCACCACATCCATAAACCTTATCTTAAGCCTTCCTCTTTTCCTGTTACCTGGTAGCTTCATCCTTAGCATCTTTTTCCCAATATACTCAGCATCCCTCCACACACACACACACACACACACACACACACACACACACACACACACACACACACACACGCACACACACACACACACACACACACACACATATATATATATATATATATATATATATATATATATATTATTCCTCATTCCTTGCTCCTTGTCTAATTCTTCACAATATCATTTATCTATCCTCTGTATGCATGTGCCCATCCTCTGTCCTCACCACATTCTGTGTGTATACTACCCCTGTCATTATCTGCAATCAGTATTTGATTGTCTGCACCTCTTACCTGCACTTTTTCTTCTCCCCCATCCACAATTATCCCTTAGTATGTCTTCTACCTACTTATTTTGCAAAGCTTACAAATGTAGCCTTTTCCTCACAAAAAGAAAATCATATTGTTCCATCCTTCCCCCACAAACATTTCATACCTTGTTGTTACACTTTTGTTTTTACCTCTGCTTGCTGTCCTGCTCTTTCTGTTGTACTCTCTCTCTCTCTCTCTCTATATATATATATATATGTAAGTATATGCTGAAGAGAAGTCTTCATAGATTCATTGGTGTGTACTAAGCTAATGTCCCTGAAGCCTTTACAAGCCTATCCCAAAACATTTCCCTGGTATCGTGCCACCTGATGTTAGTTCACAGTGCCTCTATCCAGTAGAACAACTGGAGTGATCCCTGGGTTGAACTTTCTGTTACCCATCCACTCATCGAGATTTCTTATGAAGAGGGCCAGTGAAGTGCTCTGCTTGACATGAATGGGAAGCTTAATTCAAGAGTATGGGCAGTCTTTGTGAGATGAACCTGTTCATCCAGCATGTTCTGTTGATTGTGGTAGTGAGGTTGTGATCTCTAGAGTGTGTGGCACAAGGGGATTGGGATTTCTTTAGGTGTAGCATTTCAAGTAGGGCTGGGTCGGACATGGCTTTGTAAGTCAAGCAGAGATCACCTCTGAGTAGATGATAAGAGACTGAAAACAGCTGAAGTTTCTTGAGTCTGTCCATATGAGACATGTGTTTAAGGCCTAGGATCCTTTTAATGAGGTACTTTTGTGGCCTCTCCAGCAGTTGTAGGTGTCTGGTCAGGTACATGCCAAATGGGGTGTTATATTTGATGATTGGTCTAGTGAGGGATGAAAAGAGAGGGATGATGACCACTTTCTTTCTGGATGCGAACCCTTTGGTTAGAAGATGTGCCAGGTAGAAGGACTTTCTGACCAGAGTGTCAATGTGGTGCTCGAAGGTGAGGTGGCTGTCAACCTGTGTGCCCAGAACCTTTATGGCCTCTTCAGTGTTTAGTGGGCTCCCATCGACATGGTAATTTGTGGGAGCTGATTTTTTTCCAGAGGGAATGATAATGCATTTTTTGGTGTAAAGCTTAAGCCATGGTTACGACACTAGTCATTTGTCTCAGAGAGGCCCTTTTGTAGGATGTCTGCATCACTTGGGGAGTTGATAATGATTCCTAGCTTGCAGTCATCAGCAAACTTGGTCAGCCAGAGTCCATCTGTGTTGGCCTGGACTTCTGAGAAGTAGATGCCAAACAGGAGATGGCCCGGTGGGATTTCACTTGTGACTGGTCGACAGTCTGACTTGGAATCCGCATCTTTCAGTCTGTGGGTCCTGTCTGTGAGCCAATTTGCAACCCACCTAGTGATATAAGGATTGATGCCTAGTTTTGTGAGTTTATCAATGATACCCGAGTGGGAAATGGTATCAAAGTCCTTGGCCAGGTCGAGGTAGGCTGTATGCACTGCCTTACCCTCATCCACAGCCTTGGTGACTGCCTCAAACAAGTCAACCAAGTTCAGCAAGCAGGATCTCCCATTGACAAAGTCAAACTGTGTGGGGTCAAGGGTTTGGATATTGCCTATATCTTTGTTGAGCAGACTCATCAGATTAATGGGGCGGTAGTTCTCAGGTTCTGTAGTTGTTCTCCATTTGTAGAGAGGAATGACTGTAGCAGTGCACCATTCATTAAGGATAAAGCCTGAGGTAAGCCTGTGATTGAACAGGGCACACAGGTGTGGTGCCAGTTCATTTTGTTGTTCATGTAGGACTCAGCCAGAGATATTATCAGGTCCCATGGATGCTGTATTCTTGGCTTTGGACAATGCAGCTTTAACCTGTAATGCAGAAATGATAGGTACCAGGCTTTCTTCTGGTATTATGATAGGGCCTTTGGGGGAGAGAGGGGTAAAATTGGCACTGAATCAGTCAGACAGTATGTTGGCTGTATCTGTTGGCTTAGTATAGGAGGTACCATTGTGCAATAACTTGGAGCAAATCTGAGTATTGGCTTGGAGGTTCTTGATATAGCTATAGAAGGCTTTGTGGTTGTTTTTAGTGTCAGCTGCAATTCTGCCTTCATATCTGGCTTTAGAGGATTTGATAAGGGATCTCACATTTTTTGTTGAGTCTGGCAAGGGAGTTTTTCCAGTCTTTGTTTTTTTCTGCAACAGTTTCTTCCTTCTGTTGCAGAGTTTATTAATGGCTGGGGACACCAGATTGGCTTCCTTTTTTTTTTTTTGGAGGAGAGCATCTTGGTTCTATTTGGTATGGCAAGATCCATGCATTTATGTATGTGTTCGTACAGTGCATTGGTGTATGATTCGGCAGCCATGCAGCTATTTTCCATTGGCATGGGTGATAAGAAGTTAGCCACCTCTGTTTTTAGGAGCCCAAAGTCAGCTTTGGAGAAGTTTTTCAGGGTGGTCACCTTAGCGGGGAGTGTAGGTGAGATGGAGATTTCCATGGTGATCAGTTTGTGGTCGGATTTAACCAGGAAGGAGTTGACTATAGGTGTGAAGCAACGGTCTTCCATGTTGGTGATAACCAGGTTGAGGATGTTGCTTCCTCTAGGGGGGGGTCAGTATGAGCTGGTCCAGGGCATTGGAATTGATAAATTCCAGGAAGCATTGGGACTGTGCATTGCTACTAGAATAGTTTTCCCAGTTGATGGAAGGGTAGTTGAATTCACCCAGTATGAGAGTATTGGGCTGGACCTTGATAGATTCCAGGGTGTTTAGGAAGTTGGAATGAGAGTCAAGGGACATAGTTGGGGTTCTGTAGCAGACTATGACTTGTATCACTGCCTTACTCAGTGTTAATTGTACCTGAAGTATCTCGGATACATTATGCTGGGCTACCAGTCTAGAGGTGTAAAAATCCTTTATGAATATGGAGCCATCACTGCCTTTGGAGCTTCAGGACATATTCTGGGACTGAAAGGTATGGAATGAGTTGTAGCCTGGGAGTGCAGGGGTGCTTTCTGCCTCTTTAAACCAGATCTCCATTACAACACAGATGTCAACATTCTCCATTTTGAGGAGAGATTTGAATGAGTGCATCTTGAGATTTAGACTTCTAGCATTGAGCAGCATGACCCTCAGATTACATTTGTTTGTAGCTGTTACAGTGTAATTTTGGTCTTTGAAACACTGCCTAAAAAGGCACTATAGGGGTGGATGATGGTAAGCCAGAATCCCAGGGGTGACAGATGCAGGCTGTCTCTGGCAAAGCATTGAGGTCTGTCAGTCATGTTGCCCCAGGCAAACAGACACTGGAACTCCTTAGAATGGCACCAGAAACTTAGACAATTGTTGAAGTCAATCATTTTTTGCTCGTACTGTGGTATCATTCTGGGTGATAGTAGAATACTGCTCAGGGCTAGGGTCATACCTGCCTGGGCCACATAATTTGAGAGTTCCATCACATCTCTTTTCATGTAGTCCAGGGAGGTACATCTCAGGTCATTCACACCCATATGGACCATGACTGAGTCATATTTGTACTTGTTGTGTAGTGACCCGAGTGCATGTGTTATGTGGTGGATCCTGTCTCCTGATAGACAACTGACTGTCATCTTCTCCGTGCTCAACCTAGTGAGTGAGACATCAGTGCGCCTCTCTATTGAGTCTCCTATGATTAGTACATTGGGAAAATAGTTCTGCCTTAAGGGCTTAGATTGAGGGGCACACAGTGGTGGTGAGCTATGTCTCCTGAGGTTGGTGTTGTGTTGTAGTGGTCAAGTGCGTTTCTGTCTCGGGGGTCTCTGTTGTTTGGGTGGATTCTTACTGAGAGCCTCCGCAAAGATGGGTGCATGGTTTGTGTTTCTATGTGTGAGTTGCTCTGGTTGGTGTTTTGAAGAGCTGTGTGTTCCATGTAGTGAGTTGCATGTGTTGACCTTCTCCTCTTGACCAGCTACTCCGGTCTTGGCTGGAGAATCCACTGCTTCCAATTTAGTGATATAAGTGCATCTCTCACATGTATGAGTGTTGGGAGGTAAAAGGAGAGGGTTGTCTGTGTACGAGACAATTACTACACTGTCTCAGAATGCTCAAGTACACCAGGCTAGCAGGAGAATGCACAGGAAATTGCTCTACAATCATACCAGGAGCGAAGGTCATAACTAATAAGTACTGGTGCTGTTACTGGGTAGGAACAGCTAGTGCTGATAGCACCTAAGTGTGCTACAATAAATGCTACCAAAGCCTGTTAAAGTGTTAGTCAAATAAGCTAATTGAAGTGCAAGAAGTAAAAGAACAAGCATGTTCAAAGGGAAAAATTGAAGAGCAGACTTTCTGGTACCCATAATTATTTACCTCAGCTGACCGCTGCTGCATGGTGTGCAAACCCACGCAAACATGGGCTTTTAAACCAGAAAGTTGAAAGGGATGGAAAAACTGCCCAAACGGCCAATAAACTACAATTTCTGGACCAGAAACCACTCCTTATGTGGTAGATAGGCTACCCACTGATAAGCTAGAAGGCTTCCCTCTAACACAGACAGATCTGGGGGACTCAGAAACTTACAAAACAGTCCTGGATATAGCATATCTATATCTGGACTAGACTAGTTACAGGAAAGGCGTGAAACAAGCTTAGAATTTTTTTTTGTTTTGTTTTTTGCAGAAAAGCAGCTAAAACAGTAATAAAACACTTTAAATGCAGTGCAAGCTAGCACACTTGAGTGTGTAGCAATATTCATTGTGCTGTACACACCTGCATTGGTCATTCTCTTGGCTGCTTTGTTAAAATTTGTTGCCCTTTTGCTGTTAGCCTGTTGCTAGCTGTAGCTATAACTTGCAACACTGTGACAAGAGCATAGATTGACTTGGTTGCACTAGTTGGACTTAACTGTAACATCCATCATGTACTACACAATGACCTCCTTCATTATTAGTGCAGTGCAGGTATACAGCACTTGTCTGTAGAATTAGGCCTCTCTTTTTAATATCATGGTCAAAAGCATCTACTGATTCCCATACCCTTTGATTTCTTGTGAAAAACAAATGCCCTGCATTTAACAAACCAATCTATGACTTGTAGTAGTCTCAAAATGTATTTTTAAGACAGAAATCTTCTGTCTTTCTCACCTGCTGTCTGAAGTAGAACATTTGAAATTATTCGATAATTTACTCAGCTAGAGCATGAAGCCACATTGTACATTGTATCTTGTTTTTTGTTTTATTTTGTTGTTGTCGTTGTTTTTGCCAAATCTATTATCAATGATAAATAGCTCAAAACACTGAGAGGTAATTGAGAACATTTTTGGGGGGAGTGTAATGAACAGGTATATTTTAAAATCTTACTGCACAGTACTTGTCAGAAATGTTGTAGGGACAAATGATTGATTGTAACAAAGAACATGATCCTTTTGAGCTCAGAAATAGGTTCTGAATAGCATAGACCTAAAGTCATTACTAAGTTCAATGCTACTTTCTGCTCAAAAAGCAATTATGGAAAATGGAAATCAAAATTTAAAGAAATTGTAACTGAAGTACTGAATATTGTAAAGGAGATAAATAAACTGAAAGTGGAATCTTTAGAAAAGGGAAAGAGAAAGTTACATTGAAATGAATAGAATGTGTGGGGACAATACATGCAAAACAATGTTCAGAAGGAGGAGTGAGCATTAAGTGATAACAAGAATTTAGCAAGTTATGTAATACTGGTGTGAATGATAATTAAAATGTAAACTATATGAAAACAATAAGTGGTTTCACTATGGCATCTTCTTTTTTTTCCATTAATGTATGTATACCTACATCACTGCTGCAACTGGGAATTAATAATGAGTAAATGAAAAAGAATCACCCTTAATACAAGTTCCCCATAGATTCAGAGATGCTAATGGTTGCAAAGTAGTCACTTAAGCCAAAAACTGAAGGAATACACAGTAAATATAGTGTCTATATTAGAAGACCGAAGACACATTCTTTCAAATGCATCTTGGTCGAACTGAAAAGGCTGAAAACGCAAAATATTGAAGCGGCTGTTAAGCAAAATCTTTCCCTGGGAAGGAATTTGCTTGGTTGGTTCGGTACTTTGCCGTTTTTGACAATGTAGTGCGGTCTCGGAGTTGGTATGTTTAAGTAGGGGGGTGTGGAGGGTGAAGCCCCCCATTTAATGTAATGTTTGTAATTGATTTTTTTTTTTTTTTTGGAACAGCGATTTTTTTTCCCTTGGAAAAAAAATGCTGTTCTGACACTTCGAGATTGTAAGCTTTCGCTTACATAGGGTCGATTAAACACTGTTTGCTTTTTTAAGCGTTCAGTGATTTAATATAGACCCTAAATATACTGGTGGTTTAATGGAGAATGTAAATTAAAGTAATGTAGTGAGTGTATATTCAGAATTTTAACATATCACAAATTGTTTTGTTGAAAAATATGCACACATTTAATAAATAAGATGAGTTTCATTAACACCTGTGTAAAGTATACACCATTCTGAGTGAACAGACAACAGAGACATAACTCACATCTTCTTCCTCCCAACTCTAATTTTCCTACTCATTTTCTTGCAGCCTTAAATATCAATGGGGTTCATAAAGGTTACCACAAAGTACAGACTATGTGAACACTTAGTATAATCTTTTTGAGTGACTAGAAAAAACTAAAATGTGGTAAGGATGTTTGGGAATACATATTGTGTACACTTATTGTAGGCATTCATGAATGTGGCCATCTAGTCTTACTATCAGTCTTCCATTACCTCAGGATCTCATCTATTAGAAACCTCAGTAGAAAACCTATGACATACGATTGTTTCACTAGGTCAGTAAAATGCACAGCAGGTATAAATGTGGTTTATGCTATCAACACAGAATTAACTCTGACACCCTCCCCCGGATTCATGAAGCTCGGCGCAAGGCTGGTGTAAGGCTTGCGCCGGCCGTGTGGCGTATATATGGAGTAGTAGCTCCATATGCATATTAATGAAGGCGTGCAGCCGCCACAGCCACGTGCATAGGAAACATGCGCGAGTGCATGGGGCGTACCAAAGTTGCGGAGGGAGGCGTGTCAATGTCGGCTGTCGATGAGCAACCTAAACTGCTGAATAGTATAGTCCGCCTGCAGTAATACTCGCACCTATCAGTGTCTGTGGAGACTGAAATGTATACAAAGCATGCAAGATACTCCCTGCGAACAGAAAATGAAGAAGCAAACACAAATGCACGATAGGGAATAACAGGTCCCTACCCTTGAACAAATGACAGAAAAAACGCGTGCCTGTGGTCCAACGTAGTGTTTATAGTTATACCATGTGGAAGTGAAACATATCATATGCTAGGGCGCCACCAGGAGGTACGTCCAGCTCAATGGAGAGGGTCACCAGCTGACCCATAATGTGAGGGAGGGCACATAGATGTGCAGATGTGTCCATAACAAAATGCACAAGGAGAAATGTAGATATATGTAGTGACTGTATGTCCGAATCATATCCCACAAGGGATGTAATAGTCACATACAAAACGTATGTCTGTATCCCACATAACAAATGTGATAGGGAATAGAATACACGTGTAAATGAATCAGGAGCATAGAAACAGCTACAACAATAAGGACACATGTAGGCCGAAAGGAACAGTATGACCCGTACCATTGACTAAGAATACCATCTGTCCCACTTTGTAAGCGACAGTACCGCTGCAGCCAGATGTGTCCTGACACAAGCATGTAAACATGGCAAATGTGCAGAGATTATAGGACATAATTATCCCTCAGACGTCATGTAATAATGGCATTAAACAGTTGTTCTCCACACTTATATGACATAAATGTCATAAGAAAAAGAATAAAGCCACTGAAATGCTACAAGACTAAAGCTTAGATAAAGGCAAGAGTTGAAAGTTCTATCTGCCGAACTGATTGTGGGTATGTGTCGGCATGGAAAATGTGTTGTGTCCACCGCAAATGTTACATTGTGGCCAATTGAAAAGGTGGAAACAGTACCGTAGACTGTGGGGAGGCATTGTCCACAACACTCGGATATGTGGAAGGAATAGCATGGACATCGGAAAAGGTGCCATCCCCCCAATGAGTACAACAGGTCTGCAAATCCCAGGAGTCATCGGTAGAAACCAAACTAGTATGTGACACAGCCGAACGGGTAGTACCCGGGTATACCAACTAAGTAACGAAAGTGAAGTATGGGCGTGTACCTATGTGTGTGAGGTATAGCACGTGGGAAGCAAACATGGCAGGGTAGTCCACACAACCATAAAGGTACCCGACAGCTGTAGGGTAGTCAATGTGCTACTCTGGCCATGTCATGGCCCAACAACAAAAGTAGTGAGCTATCAGATGTGAGTAATTTGCATGTGAGGGGTGGATGGGTAATGGTAAAACCTGCAAAGGCGATACTGTGTCATATGCAGAAAAGGTGAACCAGAGGTATAGGAGGGGGCAGTGGGTGAAGTGGACATAAACACAAACACATGGAGAAACAGCTGCAAGACAAGCAGACAGGCCATAGTGTAGAACACAATCCCAAAAACATATGTATCATGTA
Organism: Protopterus annectens; assembly: GCF_019279795.1. NCBI lineage: Eukaryota > Metazoa > Chordata > Ceratodontiformes > Protopteridae > Protopterus > Protopterus annectens. Next base: position 283,451,785 of record NC_056726.1, on the reverse strand, counting down.
AATGTGCGATCAAAATGTATAGATATGTCACCATCACATACGCACAGGTTGGTCCTGATGGAACTGGCCATAACAAATGCAACACACCTGGCTGTATAATGGGCTACCCAGCATACCCTCCACATCACACAACCCAGCCCCGTAACAGAACGTCCACCAAATCCACCCGTACGTGGCCCACTGGTCCGTTGCAGACACAGCTACACATACCGATCCCTATGCATATGTAGTAGGTATTGTCACCCTAGGCAGTGTCAGGATAGCAAACCATGTATTCCCTGCATGTTAAACCCCCTGCACATTTTCATAAAGCCAAAATACATTTTGATATCGTTTCTGTGTGGAATGGTCCAATTTCTGGAATATCCCTTACGGGATAAGTAACCTGTGTAAATAGTAGAATGGGTATGATGACAAGATGTCCAATCCTGTACATATCTGGACACAAGTCAGAACGTGAAGTACAGGTCCAAGACACTGTCCAGACCTGAGTGGTCATGCATAACCCAGTACCCAGGATAAAACACCTTCCCGTGGCCGCGTGTCCCCACACAAATATGCGGGAGAATATAACGCACACTCGCATAGTGGCAAATGGCAGAAGGGTGAGGAAGACACCTGGCATTAACAGGAGAACCCTGATGAAGTGTGAGGGATACCTAGTGTGTGCCGGCATGACCGACCATACCTGACAACCTGTGTGAGCTAGATATCTGGACAGAGCCATGACTACAAGTGAGACAAAGGTACAACAGCAGGTACAATATGCAAAGATAGCTGTTAGAAGTTATTCATGTATGTGCAGTCTGAGTACCCGGGAAGTCCACTGGGCGAAGAAGTGCCCAGTAACAGCGGAGGCCCGGGTAGAAAAGCTCTACAAGCAATACAAGGAAATAAAGGCTACATAATGTTAAAGGTAAAATACAAGAGTAAAAGGCATACAGTCAGGAAATACACATGCATAACATGTGCATAATAAGACAATGCAAATCCAGAATTTGTAGTGATAATACAGAAATGTACAACAATGACATACTGGGAGTCAAGTGAGTGTCAGCTAAGTCTGGCTAAGCTGGAGGGTAGAGAGGAGCAGGAGTATGGAGAGCTCAGAGGAGTGAGATCCGTAGAATGTATAACAGGTGCAAGCAGGAATATATCCATGTGGATGGATAAACATAGATATATCATAGAATGACAGTTTGCACAATGGCATTAATGTCCGGAGTATGAAGTCTGAAACTCAACTGTCTGCCAGCACGTCCCGACATCTGTCCCCAATGCCAAGCTACTGTTGTGCCAGAACACAACAGCGTATTACAGAGGTTCGTACCATATCACTCAACTGTCCAGATATTCGCAGAATGACCAGAGTGTTGGCTCATAGTGTTGTGTGCCTCCGACAACCTGTGTCTGTCCGGTAAATAGGTGTGGATTGACGTCATGAAATAATGAGAATTAAGTATAGCACTCCACATCCCGCAGAAGAGTCATGACAATGCAAAACCTATAGTATTCTATCAACGTTATAAGCTTGTAAGGAAACTAGTTAAAATGTGTCCCTCTTACTCTCCCCATCATGTAGGGTTTGCGCAGATTTGTTGCTCAAAGAGGTCGAGACGTATGGTCCGTACATATGTACAGTAACAAGCCATGACATTTGTGTAATGTACAACTACATACCTGTAGTCACAACATGTCCAAGAAAATAATCCCCATATGAATGAATACAGGTAATAGTCAAATGTGAATGGGAACCCCCCCCCTCACCGTGGAGTATGGACCATAACAACCCCACCCATAATATATACAGCCAACAGAATAGGCTCCTGATAGGTGCCCAAACACATGTGTCTATAAATACAGGTAAAATGTTCATAATAGGGAGATGCTCCCTGTCCACATGCTTCATCTGACATTTGAACCTGGCCAGGGAAGTTCCGTTCACCAGGCGGACAAGCCCATACCCAGATCACTACATGAATGCCCTGACAATCAGAAACGTGTATGTGATACGACTATATGCCCTGGTGTTCTGCATATCCTCGGAGTGATTAACAATGCAGCTGGGGTCCACAGCAGTAGGCAATACGGAATGTGTAATATGTAGTACCGCATTTCCCACAGCAGGGGAATGGATGCTTGTGTTGTAAGTGAAGCGGTGAGGCATATGTTGATGTAGCTAAGTACTACGGGTATGCATATCAATGAGGCAGAACAGCAACAGAATACTGTTTCCGGCATCTGTCCAACGTGAATGCAGTCCCGGTTGACCTATGACCACTGCAGATATCCCTGTAAAGTGTAATGAATGCGTTTGTGCTGTACACACACTTAAATATGTAAAGGTGAACCGTGTGTTTCACACCAGTCCGTAAACCAGACTACAGATAAGTAAGTGTTACGGTCAGATGTATGAAAGGCCGCGCAAGCACACATTTATTAAACAGATGTAACCCACAACATGTAAATGCAAGTGCACCTGTGCGTGTGTGATCCGCTCACAGCATAGTAAATGAATGCTGTTTCCCCCACATTAGATATACATGGCTCAAACCTGTTAACCCTGTAAAGTATGAAACCGGACAAAGGCATGCAAACTACCAGTACAAATAGGGACAAACTCCAGATATGTGCCAGAACAAACATAGAAAGTGGATAGAATAACGGGTGTCTCAGTAGCATGGATTCTCTGAAGGGTATGCAGTCATAACCTGAACTGCTTGCCAGTATTACCCAACGTAAGTCTTTAATGAAATGCCACTACATTGCCAGATAGACACAAGGTTATGAAAAACACACTGAAGATAAAGAGGCAACCAGCTGTACATTCTGCGACAATCTGTACAGTGGAAAGGTATGGTATGGATATAGATATATGCGTATACACATAATCCACAGACGTAAACCAAAGCAAATTATGAAATGAGGACTGTACATGTATATATGTATACACAACAAACATATGTCCCGTAGATATGACATATGTACATAAATAGGCCACGGCATAGCTAATATGGGTAGACAAACAGACATGCACGAAAGGTGAATAAACCGCTGCTTTCCAAACCATTGGCCAGAAAGTGACAGTCCAGCAAGTTCTAAACTTTAAACATGCATATAGGTGTCCATTGCAGGACCCCAAAAATTGATCCATACGTAGTGTCAACCATCATTGACGCAAAATAAGTGACCTCAGCAAGTACAATATAGCTGTACATGCAACAGTAGCAGGTGCAAGGGTAATGACACATGTGTCGATAGAATGTATGATGTATGAACTGATATCCGGAGAGTGGGGAGTGCATATAAGTGTCTCCACACTTTAGTACCGCTCACATTAAACATGTATAATGGGTACTGTGGAGGGGTGTCAGGTATGGGAATCATGGGTATGCAGAAATGGGCCTAGGTGTTGTTTGGCAGAGATTTATTAGGTCCACCCCGTGGGAGTGATGTGGGTATAGAACAAACCTATATTCTCAATAATGGGGCAAACCATCCACTGGATATTGCGTAAACCATTGTGGGAATATGTAGGGCCCTATATCAGTGTCATGTAGGCGATTATCATGGATGGACATGCGTATGACCAAGATGGTAACCATACTGGAAAACTGTCACAATAAGACAGCTGCACTAAGGCATAGTACATGAAATACAAATAGGGACTATATTAGATATACCCCAGAAAAAGTCAGAACGTTGATAGAATACTGGTGTAGCCAGGAATACGAATGTTATGAGTGTTACTGATCATGACATAGAAATGTCAGTCACTATTATCTAACCGCACAGTTCGTAATGCCTTGCCAGTAATTTACCAGAAAGGCACATTACTATGACAAATGTAACAAAAGCAAAGGTCAAACGTCAGGGCATTTACCCATAATGTGTACAGGTTAGGGGTATGAAGGTAACCTGTCCAAAATACATGTACAGAACTAGTGATACTAGGTGGGCAGGTGAGAAGAAAGACGTCAGGACAAATGACAAAACATGTACAAGTCATACGCATGTACTCCGACAAATGTGAATGACAATGTATGCCCTGTGAAAGTCAATGTGGAAGGTTAATAGACCCAAAAGAAATGTGTCCCTCAGGGTGTCATGCAGTGTCACCATTACAATTTCCAGTCCCCCATACTCGTATGTGAGCTCTGCCACTAACGGAAAGCGCAATTACCGGCGTACACATACGGTACATGATAGACTAATTAGTGCGGATAAGCAGCTGTTGGCCTGTGTGAGGAATACAACCCTCTGGGTGGGCGTGTCCTGCAATATAAATGTAATGGCATGTGGCCTGTGATGCCGCCATACAGTGTTTGTATCGGTGTCAGAAAGTTGATATCTTGTATCAGACACATACTCCGCAACTGTACAGAATTACACAGAATGTGCAGAGTTCTGCCTCATATGTTTGGTGTGTTCCACATAAAATCAGTACCATTCTGGCAAATTCCTGAGAACTGAAGTCATGAAATAATGACAAACATGTGAGTTTAAGACACCAAATCCGTCAGAAAAGTCATACTAATGTAAAACCTATTATTGTGTCAACTATCTACGTTTGTAAGAGCAATATGTAAATACTGCCCCTATGTGTGCCACTATCAGTTAAGGCTTTGTTCAGATGTTTGCTATAGGAGGTGGAGTGGTATGATCAGAAACAGATACACGTGTGAGGAAACAGCATTATTGACTGCAAGATAACGCAGAAGGTATGAAAAGCGCTGCAGTAGGACGTTCAGTACTGTTCACAGGTATGTGCTGACATGTCAAATGACACCGCAATCTACATGAAGTACCTATAGGGCTGTCACCTTTACAAATGATGATAGTGGGACATACCCACAGCCATGCACACAGCACAAATAGACATACACACAGCAAAACTAGGCCATGATACATGAAGCCTCCGGCGTGTACGAGTAGAGTGAGAGTACAGCAAGGATAGATGTCTGCCAAGCTGTACAGCAAACGCCTGTAAGGGCGTGTAACACCGCCCGTAACATGAATGTTGCACGGACAATGTTGGGATTTGCAACATACCCCATTGGTATGTGAAAGCTATGCAAATATGCGATACATGAAAGAGTCAGCTGTCCATAGTTATGGGCAGAAAATATATATATATATATATATATATATATATATATATATATATATATATATATATATAAATATATATATATATAAGTATATTGTGTATATATATATATATATATATATATATATATATATATATATATATATATATAGATACTGACATACACACACAGACACATACACACACAGACACACACGTGGCAGGGTTGTGAGCAGAACATGAACGTAACCGCTGTACCACACAACAGCAATACACAGTGACAGAACGTGCAACCGTGAGTAGTAGATCACGGAAATCACACAGGCATACGTCTAGCCTGTAGACAGCGGCATCAAAGGCAAAGACGCCGCACAGATGTTATGGTGAGTGAATACTGTAAAAGCAATGTACTGTTGTCATGCAGCTGAAAACACACACACACACTTGGCAGGGCTGGGAATCAAACTTACACCTAACTACCCTATCACAATACAGCATGACGCATTTACAGAATGCGCTACCGAGATTACTAAACACAGCAGTCCCACAGGCATCCTTCTAGGTGCGTGTCGACATCCGCAAAGGCAAAGACGTCAGCAGGATATATCTGTGGTGTGAAATGTCTAAAAGCATAACCTGAGTCCCCAGGCGAACGGGAGCATGCGCGCACACACACACACACACACACACACACACACACACACACACGCACACACACACACACTTGGCAGGGCTGGGAATTGAACGTACACCTAACTACCTTATCACACTACAGCATGACGCATTTACAGAACGTGCTACCGAGATTACTAAACACAGCAGTCCCACAGGCATCCTTCTACGTGCGTGTCGACATCCGCAAAGGCGAAGACGTCAGCAGGATATATCTGTGGTGTGAAGCGTCTAAAAGCATAACCTGAGTCCCCAGGCGGATGGGAGCATGCACACACACACACACACACACACACACACACACACACACACACACACACACACACACACACACACACACACACACACACACACACACACACACACACACACACACACACACACTTGGCAGGGCTGGGAATTGAACGTACACCTAACTACCCTATCACACTACAGCATGACGCATTTACAGAACGCGCTACCAAGATTACTAAACACAGCAGTCCCACAGGCATCCTTCTAGGTGCGTGTCGACATCCGCAAAGGCAAAGACGTCAGCAGGATATATCTGTGGTGTGAAGCGTCTAAAAGCATTACCTGAGTCCCCAGGTGGACGGGAGCATGTGCACACACACACACACACACACACACACACACACACACACACACACACACACACACACACTTGACAGGGCTGGGAATTGAACGTACACCTAACTACCCTATCACACTACAGCATGATGCATTTACAGAACGTGCTACCGAGATTACTAAACACAGCAGACCCACAGGCATTCTTCTAGGTGCATGTCAACATCCGCGAAGGCAAAGACGTCAGCAGGATATATCTGTGGTGCAAAGCATCTAAAAGCATAACCTGAGTCCCCAGGCGGATGGGAGCATGCGCACACACACACACACACACACACACACACACACACACACACACACTTGGCAGGGCTGGGAATCAAACTTACACCTAACTACCCTATCACACTACAGCATGACACATATACAGAACGTGCTACCAAGATTACTAAACACAGCAGTCCCACAGGCATCCTTCTAGGTGCGTGTCGACATCCGTAAAGGCAAAGACGTCAGCAGGATATATCTGTGGTGTAAAGCGTCTAAAAGCATAACCTGAGTCCCCAGGCGGACGGGAGCATGCGCAAACACACACACACACACACACTTGACAGGGCTGGGAATCGAACGTACACCTAACTACCCTATCACACTACAGCATGACGCATTTACAGAACGCGCTACCAAGATTACTAAACACAGCAGTCCCACAGGCATCCTTCTAGGTGCGTGTCGACATCCGCAAAGGCAAAGACGTCAGCAGGATATATCTGTGGTGTGAAGCGTCTAAAAGCATAACCTGAGTCCCCAGGCAGACGGGAGCATGCGCACACACACACACACACACACACACACACACACACACACACACACTTGGCAGGGCTGGGAATCGAATGTACACCTAACTACCCTATCACACTACAGCATGATGCATTTACAGAATGCGCTACCGAGATTACTAAACACAGCAGACCCACAGGCATTCTTCTAGGCATGTGTCAACATCCGCAAATGCCAGGACGCCGGCAGGGATTGTATAGAGAGTGTACGATCAGACATAGTACTGTCCCATGGTATACGTATACAACCACACAGCAGTGGTGTACTCAGGGCAACTATACATGTATAGAGCACTACAACAAAAATACATAGACACAGTACGCACCACAGACAGTATACCCTTCCAGATAGTCACCCAGTGTGTACTCGGTAGGCATCCATCCTGACGTTGAAGATGGAAATCCGTTGCCTGGATGACCACCATGGCAATACAGGATGTCAACAGCCATGCCCATGCACAGAGGGACATCACCGACACAAGGTGTCACTGGCCATGGCCGCACACCTGGTAATATATGTCAGTTCGGACTGTACTGTGTGTCGATCTACACAATGGCGTACTGGGCATGCTCACACACTTAGCTGTTGCAAAGGGCCGTCTTGCATGCAGATGGAGTGTAAACACGGAAGGTCTCAGTTTGGACTGTACCGTGTGTCCATCTACACAACTGCGTACATGGACTATACTGTGTGCCCATCTACACAACAGCATAATGGGCTTGCTCACACACTTAGCTGTTGCAAAGGGCTGTCTTGCATGCAGATGGAGTGCAAACACGGAAGGTCTCAGATTGGACTGTACCATGTGTCCATCTACACAACTGCGTACATGGACTGTACTGTGTGTCCATCTATACAACAGCATACTGGGCATGCTCACACACTTAGCTGTTGAAAAGGCCTGTCATGCATGCAGATGGAGTGAACACACAGGAGAGCACAGTACAGAAGGGCACAGTAAGGTATAACTGTCCTCACACACAGGGTGGTCACACATGCAGTGACCTGTACACACACAGCTGCCATCACAGCTGTCACAGGTGCAGGTCACACATGTACTCACTGCAGTGTACACTGTAGTTGTCAAGTCATCACCATGTCGTCGGTGCAGCACTACACAGCCTTACAGTACCACAACACCATGTGACACATGACCACTGGGCTGTACAGAGGTGTACACCAGCTGTGCAGAGTACACATATACCAACAGGGATCCAATAGGTGTTATGCATTGCAATGATACTAGTATACATGAACAGGTCAGCTCAAGACATACCACGGCCCTTACATAGCTGTGACACATGACTGTTGCTGTACACCAATGAACACATGTCTGGATATGTCATACATGTGATTGTGTGGATGTATGCATGGACTGCACACACAACACATATATACATAGCCTTTGATGTACCTTGTGCATAACAGTGGCCTAATCAATGCTACACACGCAAATGGAAGGTGGGTCCATGTCTGTTGAATGCTCACACTACAGCGGGTAGCAATGTTGACTGGGACACATACCCTTGTACTGGTCGCCTGTGACACCCGTGATATCATACCACAGTCCATGTGTTATGTATGTCAACACACATGTCCAACAATAGCAATGCATACAAACATGGCAACAGGAGACACATGTGACATCTGTACTGTGCATGCAGCAACCATGCATGTGCAGTGGCCAATGTCCGTAACATAGTTGCACCTAACTACGACATGCAGTCGTAATGCAGACCCATCATTGACACCTGTATACGGTGACATACAAACAGCATGTATGGAGGGATGTGTGTACATAAAGTGGTGAACCACCTGTGTAGATGTATGTGTGCAGGGGGTGGCTCACAGTTGTGTCACACACCATCCTATCATGCCATGAGCAAACAGTATGCTATGTCACTGTTATGTGACGGTGCTGACATAATGCATGCACAGCGGTCAGGTGTTACCAACTATTTGTCACATGGCACCTGTAACACCTACAACCTCCCATGTGCATATAGCAGCACATTTGCCAGATATAGCATTGGTACACATAATGCAATCAATACCACTGCATGTCTATCAAACGTGTCATCATATGGCAGGTGTATCATTCCCAGCACTGCCATGTGTGTCCAAATGTGTGACCAGAGATGCCACATATCGCGGGGAATATGTCCCAGTTGTTACACATCCCTGTACACCATTGTAGAGATCTGTACATACTTCAGTGTGGGAAGCATGACGTCGGCCGGTGTGGTACATCACACACGTCGGCTGTCCGTATACATATGTGTGGTCACCACAGTGTGTGTGTGTCTGTATGTATGTCTGGTGCTTGGTGTGAGGGTGTATGCTAATATACAGTGAGAAATGATCACTAACCCCACGTGGTGACTAACCTGTAATGGTGATGCAGTGCACTACCCTGTTGATGCCATAGTTCCCAGCCATACTGGCTACCTGTGCATGTTCCTTCTCTGTGGCACGTCGTGTGGGTGCATAGTACTGTGAGGGTGATGACCACATAGGCAAGGGTCCCCACCTGAACACTATGGGGCGTGCGATATAGTGGTGTACACCCCGTGAATGTGGCCATGTTCCCGTACTGTTACAGCGTCCTACTGCTGCACAGTATGGCCTCCAGCTACCAAGTGATACCTCACATCATCATTGGCCAGACCGCTGTGTACAACCCCTGCACCATGTCACCATACCTGTAATGTGTCCTGCTATGTATATCACATCTCTGTCCAGTGTAGCCTGTGGCACTGACCATATGTGTCAGGTGCAGTATATGTGCAGACATCTGTGTCATGTTGGTGTTTCCAACAGTCAGGTTGAGGGTACATGTAGCATGCTGATATTGCCCGACATGCCTGTGAGTAATCCACAGTTACACGTGGGGGAATGCAAACACTGCTACCTGTAGGCACATGCAAGTACACCATAGGAGGGAACCAGGGTATCACAACCAACACGGTGCTACAGATGTAACCAAGACGCATACCCTGAACACATCACAATGCATGCTGCACCTGCACTACATGGTATGACCGGTGCATGTCGACAGTACACAACCTATGTCACATACACTTCTCTCAGTATTCACACACAACCACATCAACATACACATCCCTCACTATATATACACAGGTAATATTACATACACCTCTCACTATTCTGTTCACCCTGTGCATCAGAATATTTGTGCATAACCCTGCACTGATGGTGTGGATGACAGGGATGCGGCACAGGCTTCATCATATGCACAGGGTGATATGTTTGCCAGGGGCATAGGCTGCACCAATGGATAATATCATGTGTGTGTGTAAGGGCCGGTGAGTTGATTGGATATGTCTGTTCAGAATGCATGTGGATGTTGTGGAGCCCTACAGTTGTGTTTGCTGTGTGCGTGTATGTGTGTACACAGTTCTGCCATTTGTGAGGCCTACACGGGGTATAATTGACAGCCCAAGATTGTACAGACCAGGTTGTATAGCTCACTGTGTCCATCCACGGCCACGTGACCTGTGCCTGCCTGGGGTTGCACGGGCACTACCAGGTGGAGGTACAGAGTGGCTACTGTCCGACGACACATGACCGCTGGAACCGTGTCCCCGCTGGGAACATCCAGGGCCACGTCCACATGGCCTGCTGTGTCCTGGTGTTGACAGCGCAGCACCAGCTGCACTGCTACTGCTACCAGCACTATGGGAGCGGGCATGTGAGGTGGCACGCTCACATCGACCTACACTAGGTGGTGTTGCTGGCCTACGTCCACGTGGCCTACGCCTCACTCCTACCAGATGTTCCAGCACAGACAGCTCCCACTCGCGGATTGCCATGCCTCGGTCAAGGATTCCGACCAATTCACCCAATCGCCTATCCAGAACATCAGCAATCTGCTGTTGAACATTTGCCAATGCCTGGATGTTGTCATTTAGGGTATGGATAGCAGCCCTCTGCAGCCTGTGCCCTTCTCTGTTCTACCATTCAGCACGTGCCTGTGCCGCCATTACAGTCTGGAACATGCGTCTGGTGATACCAGCTGCTGCGCTCTGTCCTGCAGGTGCATGTCTGCCAGAGGTCCTCCTACGAGCAGCATTGGCCACATGCCTGTGTGGCACATCTGCAGTCATTACACTGACACCATGGTGTGTAGACACACCTTCTGTAGCCACCACACGTTCCTGTTCCACGCTAACAGACACTGACTGTCCTTCTTCTATGGCCACTGGTGATGCGGTATGTGTTGGCAGCAGAACTGTGTGAGGGGAAGAGGGGGGCATAGCTGGGATGGTAACCATTGGCACAGATTCAGCCCCTGACAAATCTGCCTGTACCTCATGCATATGTTCATCACCGCTAGTATCTGTGGGGACACTAACATCAGATGGACCGCAGGAGGGTAACGCACCTACATCACCTGTGAATGCAAAGAAATACTGTAAAGTACAATAGACACAGACACACACACACACACACACACACACACACACACACACACACACACACACACACACACACACACACACACACACACACACACACACACACACACACAGGCACACACAAAAACAGACACACACAAACACAGAAACACACACACACACAAACACAGACACACACACACACAGACACACACAGACACATCATGCATGTGATTTGTCAGATGGCATGCAGCATGCCTGTGATGTTAGTAAGCATACCTCCCTGGGGTGCACACTACAGCAAGCAGGTATCATATCAGTAGCCATGCAGTTCACACAATCATGGTAGTATGCATGCATCCCCGTGATACACCATGTGGCCCAGAACAGGATAACAGTACACATGGCTGACGTGACCTTGACATGTAATCTGCTGACATGTGCATTAACATGCAAACATGTCTAACACAATGGTGTCCTGACACATGTACAGCATCATAATGGGCTTCACATTGCAGTGTTGTGTGTATGCCCTACAGATAGAATGCATGTGTAGCAAATGTGCATGAGCATGGGAGGGTAGTGTGAGCCATCTACATTGCTATACAGTGTGAAGTACAGACACTGTGCCATTGCATGGCATCATGAGGCATCTATGTTGCTGTAGAATGCATAATATATACACATTGCATAGCCATAACTGCAACACAGTCGTGATGTTCAAATGATCGTATATGGTAGACTTCAGTGACACCTCCAGTTGCTGTGCACAGGCTTTTAGGATGTCCAGTGTACCACATCAACTGTATAATCAGTCAACTACGGCTATAATTGGACTATGTGTGGACAATGTGCAACAGGGTGTATACACATCCCATGTACTGTGTGGTTACATGTCTCTGGCCATCCCCCATGGCCATGTGTGCACATGTGTTGGCCAAATGTGTGTGATGGCCATCTATCTCACATGTCTGTGTTGTCCCATATGACATACACCCATAGATGTCAGATATGTCACAATCCACAGGGCTATGCAGACAACAGGTTGTATGTTTGGTATGTGGGGTATAGGTCATGCGATAGTGTGACAATATTGCAGACAGAACACTACGTGTCTAGGACATGTCAGGTGGCACATCACAATGTGTGCACCCAATGCAGGGGCATATGACACAATGGTGACACCTGTGGGCTGCCCATATCACAGCTCACTGTGTGGTACTGTGTGCATACCACACATGTTGCTCCAATGCATACTACATATGCCTCCATTGTAGAACACCTCCACCATTGTTTGCACAGCTGACCACACATGTCGCAATGACAAGTACTGTGGTTTCAAGTCGGTGTATAATTTCATTTGTATATATTGCACATGGGTGGCCTGTGTGAATGATGGGTGATGCGACCTGCATATCGTGACTGGAACAAACATCAGGTGTGCAAGTGTTAACTGGCCACATGGCAAATAGATCTACACTGTAACATGATTGATACTGATGATAGTCTCACCTGCAAAAGAATCATGTCTGTGCGGCACGCCAGAGGTACCTGTATAGGGGTGACACAGCAGTATGAACATTATCCATGACTGTATGACAGCCACAGGTTGCACTGTGCATGTGAACACATTCACCTGTGTAATAGCATATAGTATGCACATGTGTGCATACACAGCGTAGCATACTGTAGTATGCAGCATGTGTGTCCACATACCTTGCATATGTTGTTACTTTACATAATGTACAGTGACACATGCAACTAAATGGGATATAATAGCCATATGTGCAGTACTGACTTACCAGGCAACTCCAGGCTCATTGGTTGGGAGACACCCACCTCCACGATGGCAGCTAGTGTTTGTTGATGCTGTTCCCTGGGTGTCCCCAGACTGGCCAGTAGCTCCTCGGTGTGTGTGAGTGGGGGCTGGGTTGGTGGCCCACCACCTGTTCCACCTTGTTCCCTGGCGATTGCAGTGACACGCTGTTTTGCATGTCGTATCAAGTCCGTGAAGTGTCTGCGCACCTGCTGGTAGGTGCAGTTATGGCCACCCACATCGTTCACCCTCCTGCGTAGATCCTGCCACAGGTCATCCCGCTGCTGGGCATGCTGTGGCACATGGCTGAACAACAAGTCATAGTTGCCATGGAGCTGTGGGATGAGGACATCATCCTCCTGGCGGCTGTATGCTGGGAGGCGTGTACGGGGCATTATCTGTAAGACATAATGATGGTGACAGGTCACAGTTTCAGAGATGTACAGAGATACTGCTGCACATACATTTCTATGACATCTACTACATCTGCACAGTTATCTTTGCAAAGCATCATGACACTGACACGACTGACGTGTTTGTGTCACACACATGTCACACCCATTATGCATTGGATATCATCACCATATATGTGTGTCACCTCATTACAGTGTTCATACTCCATGTAAATGCTGTCTTGCTGTGGTCATGTCTATTTGCCTGCACTTGTGTTCTTACCTATCTGCACATGCCTGGATGTGTCCACGGTAATGCTGTTGACCTGGATGCTGTGTATATGTCACATATCAACACAGACACAGCCGTAATGGACTTGAGCAGTGATAATGCACACATACACATGGACACCTGTACATGCATGTGTTTTGCCATATACATCTACACAGCACTGTACAACTGTTCAACATCCTGCCACGGATAGCCTGTATTGCACATGTGATAGACATGGGACAATGGCTAGTCAGACGACATTCGCAGGGATGGTTATCAACCATAGCATGTGTGGGCACGGTTTCCAAGCTGTAACAGACAACCATTATGCCACCGAAAGGTGCATCAGTGCCACATTACTGATCCAGTCAATTGATAGTACATCTACCATGCGGCCATCACACCATGTATGACTGGGATGACATGTGCAGCTTTGATGGACAGGGTTGCATGGTATGGCGGGAGTATGTCACATATATGGCACAGGGATATGTCCAGCCTGTGGCGATCCTAGTATTAGGATGGTGGCTGTCCATGACATATGTCTTATAGATCAGGATATGGACATGTAGCATGTCCATCATCATGGTGTAGCAAATTTCTTTCTGCAAGGTAGACAGCATGCTGCATAGTGGAGGTGAGGATTGTGAAGGCTGGTATCGCACATCCATGCATAGTCATTACCCCTTAAAGGTGGTATGTGATCCAATATTGGTCACCACAGTGCTGTTTATGCCTGTCCAGTGATCTCCGTGCTCATGGATGGCACCCTGACATGACATGGGTACCTCATATGACTACCTAAGTGGCCTGGAGACATCACCAAGTTGGGGAGTGCACTGCACAGCACCATCCCTTACACAGTGTCCATAATGTTGACCACAGCCTAGGTAGTAGTTTATGGGTACAGGGATGTTCACCTAGCGGTGACAATGCTGGTATCATCCATCAGACTGTGCATATATGTCATACACCTCACCCACACAGCCCATTCTGTATGTTGTTCACAACACTGACACAGCTATACTGATAGGTAATGGCCATTCACAGCCTTACATACACAGATGCCTAACATTTGTCTGTTTGGTATGGACTACAATGAGGGTGGGGTACAACACATTAACCCTGTTCTACTGTAGCTGGCACTGGTGTGATGTGCACATGTCACTCTTGCACCTTTTGTAGTTGTGAGTCTGTCAACAGGCCACTAGTGGAACACTCTTGTGACATACAAAGGTATTTGTAATCAAACATCCGTGCTGTCTTGTACATCTGTACTGCTAACATCTACAGTGATAATGGTTCATGGACATGCACACCATACTCAGCAGGGTTATAGTGCGGTGCCACCCAAAATGACTGTCATCACCACTTGTGGGTTGATATTATCCAACACCCTATCTGTATTGTATGGTCATGCTAGGCACTTGTTCAGAACTTGTGAGCATGTCATGAGCTACTGATTACTATAGCACCCATTCCACACCATTTTCCACAGGTACACTGGCTGTCCTACACTTCCCAGCTTGCTTATGGTACAACAGCTGTTGTACACACGTAACGCACATATCCTGTGGGACATGGTTGTATATACAGGCATGTCCAACTGTCACGTACCAGTGCTACTGCCTGTCTATATGAGGGATATGTCGTACATGTGGCAATAGAGCAATTGTCTCATGTACACACTCAATGCTCACCTCCCAACATACAACACTACAGCTTGTGGGGGATGCACTTCTGCAGCCGTGCTGGGGGCATAGCTCTCAATTGTACCTCATTATGAGGAACCTACCTCATTTGGGGTCTTAAAAGGTGCATGTTCCTCAAGGTTCCACATTGAAAGGGTCTGTCACACATTCATTGTTGGAAATTGTTTACCTGCTAGCCATGGCTAAATAGATAGGAATCATATTAATTCATTAGAATATATTTTTTATACTTAAAACCAGCCTATTTTAGCCATCATATGCCCTTCTTAGTTGAAGCTGTTAGTAAGCCAGTTGTAAGTGTTCCACGTTTTGCCCATTTGTCACACATTATGAGGGCTAATGTTCCTCATTTTGGGGACAGTAGGTTGACAGCTATGGCTGGGGGTAATGCTGTCACCAACCCTGACTGCACCTGACAGTCATTTGGGGATGTGTAACATTCGCAACACACCCCACCCATCACATAGTCTCACATGATCTACACCACTGGCCACACCTATGAGGACAACTTGTGCAGTACGTCTCCATACTCAGTGTAGGCACCAGAGGTAGCCCCCATCATGGAAGACAACATCACCAACTTATAGCCCACAGACTCATGTTTGCCCATCACATACAGCCAATAGGGAGTTATAACATTCACAACACACCAGTCATAGGTGACTCTGTAGGGAATCACACTGCAGTTCCACACAGCAGGCTACACAAGGCGATAGTCGCTTACATCTTGCTGTCGGGTAACTGCTTCTGCAACATAACCTATGCACCCGTGCCACACCTCACCAGATACGATGTGACTGTCATTCTCCATGTTAGTGTGACTGCCCTGTGATGCCACTTCACAGACTACATGTGCAGGGACATGCAATAGCTCACCAGTCTTATAGCCCTGAGGGTGTGGGCCACGTCCTGGGGAGCATTTTGCATTCGTCCGGACACGATACCACTGTAATTTGACCAACTGTGTCACTTCAACAGTTGCCTATGCTCCTATTGTCATTCCACAGGCATCTGGTATCTGTCCACTTTGACTGACCTGGTCAAACACAATGCTGTGGCACAGATGACTTGCACCTGTCAGCCCTGGGAGTACAGCTCACATGTAAGGCTCTTGCTGCTTCTATGCTGCCTGTCTTGCACAGTTTCCAATAACTGTCACCGGCAGAACGGGAACTGGCAAGCACGACATGGGGTCATGTGACACAATGCTTGCATCTTCCTCTGTGATGCACGCAGGCAAGGCACACCTTATAATGCACCACTCAAACATATCTGCAGTGACTGGGACCTACCTCTAGGCTCTGCAGAGCACACCTGCAATGACAGGTTATAGACAGACCATACCTTTCAGGCACATACCTGGACCAGCACACCCACAACTGAGGGGTTCCCATATCCCACTATGTGGTGCAAACATCCTGGCTAGTTACTTAGCACAATGCATCAGAGGTGCTCCACATGCAACTAACAGTGTCCGGGACCACTATACACATTGAAACAAGCTACAGATTCAACATCATACCCCACAGTTAACATACCTTATTTGTTGGTATATTGGACAGTGGGCCTCAGACAGCTACTACTGATGTGTGACTGACACTAACCCACACTTAACTGGGATAGCCACTCATGTACCGACACATCCATGAGTCATAACCTCCGCTCTGCTGGATCAACCCATACACACCACCTCCAAGACCTACATTAACCTTGACATGAACACTACCACCATGTGACTGGTGTTACACACCTGGGGTTATACCCTCATTGGTGGATTCCGAACATATGCTACTCAACCTTGTTAGCCACATCCTGGCACCACACCCATCACAGCATACACAGTACATGAGTACTACAACACCTACTACAGACGTCTTCTGCCAGCGGTTGTTAACATCATGACACCCGTGCAGATGGACAATGCACATACAAATGCTGACACATACCCCAGTGCACTTCATTAGCATGTACACAACTGCATGGATCATGCTATTCCACACAGAGCCATGATGGTACACACCAGATAACATACGCCACTCTGGTGGTCATGTTCCATGGACATATGATATACAACAACAGGTGTAGGCTGTTGCACAGTGGTGTACATTCCCATGGAAGGGGTGGCTCACTGGTCAGCCGTGGTAGGGCCACAGGGTCCCTCATCACATACTCCAAGACTAGCTACGTAAACATGACTGCGACACATTCTGGGGTGTACCACCAGGCATTATGGTGGTATGTCAGTAGTCGATGGCAACACCCACATCTGCTGTCACATACAACAGGCACTCAGGAACATTACAGACCCAGGTGATGTTGGCAACATGCTGTAAGATGGATTCAATGCTAACATTACACCCTCTCACTCACTACAGGGACACAATCCATACAGGAACATTGTGGTGTCCCTGTGGTCACACCTACACAGTACTGACCTGCACTCTATATGTCCTGGGACACTGGCCCCATGTCACCTTCCAATGTCCCAGGCTGTGATGTCCACCAACCTCTGAATGACATGTCTCCCCACTAGGCCACCATATTCAGTAATAGCCTTGTTTCAGACATTGTAGCCCCTGAATGGCACACAGTAGCATTTATCACATTACACACAGGTGGCACCACAATGCATGAGTGGGACTATAGTCCTACACACCTGACTGGACTGTTCTGCATGGCTATGGGGCACATCATCAAGGACGTCATTCACAGAGACATTGTTGGGCTCCCGTCCTTTGCTGCCACCCGGGTTGGGCTTGTTAGGGCCAGAGCATTGCCCCTACACATGGTGGACTCCTTTCATACAGTTACCAGGGAAGTTGCTGATGGTACGGGAGTCCACACATCCTACATTGTCCTCTCATTGCCTTTCAGCACCATTCTCCATTCTGGTATTGACAACATACACATCCACCTGCACATCGTACCCTATGTCTCAGGATGTTATGCAATGTGGCTCATGGACAGGACACACACAGTGAGGCCAGCATACCATAGTATCTACTACATGTCAGGTACATTTGGCATACCACAGTCCTCAGTCATAGGGCCCCTCATGTTCAGTATATGCTTCCCTGTGGTACAGGCTAGCATAGGGGACTTTCCCTGCCTAGCTTTCAAACCCCTGCATACAAAGCGCCATGATTGCTCCACCAGCTGATACTGACTCCATCCATATGGGTGTCGCTGTGACAGATACATGATATGACTATCATGGCATCAAGCTGCATGACACAAGGTGCATGAACATCACCTTTGCATTACACCATTCACCCACTGACTATCACATGGGTGGTAGTCCCCTACATACATATCACATTGTACATGTTTGCAGTACACACATATGTCGCACCCACTCCTGTGGTTACCATATTGCCACTGTGGAGTGGATATCCTTCTACATGGCCACACCTGTCTGTACTGGGTGTGTAGCTGGTACATAAGCCCCCATTGTACCTCTGAACTCAAGACATCTACACACATTCAAGGGTACACCACCCCATTTAGGGTGTACCTTACACAACAGCTACAGCTTTACATACCACAATATTAACACGCCATGACGTTTACTGAGCTCCGACAGTTTAAGTATGCAGCTGCACTACGGACACCACATCTGTACACATTTGCATACTACATACTCAGGGGTGACCTCTGCTGATCAGGCAGGGCCCATGTCCACAACATTATAGGTTCATAGGTTCATAGGTTCATAGGTTCATACTAGGCTATCTGCCCGAGGGCATTTACAAGCCTAGCCCATCGTTTTGTGGCTTAGGCCACCCCTTTAGTATGGGGAACTATACCCATTATTTTTCTGTGCCTCTGTCGAGCAGTGACACTGAGGTAATCCCTGGGGTATATCTGCGATCTCCCATCCATTGGTCAAGATTTCTCTTGAACAAGGCCAGCAGGTGCTCTGCCTCACATGTACCGGGATTTTGTTCCACAGCATAGGAGTCTTTGGGTGATGAATCTATCCTCCAGCACGCCCTATTAATAGCCGTGTCAAGGTTTAAGTCTCCGCCTTGTGGCTCTGATGGATCTAGATTTTTGAGGTGAAGCATATTCATCAAATCTGGGTTTGACATGGCCTTGTATGTTAGGCAAAGGTCACCTCTGAGCAAGCGTAAGCGACTGAATAGAGCTGGAGTTCTTTCAGTCGGGCAGCATAGGACAGATTTTGAGACCCTTTATCCTTTTGGTGAGGAACTTTTGTGGCCTCTCCAGCTGCTGCAAGTGTCGGGTCAGATACATTCCGAATGGGGCATTGTACTCAATCATTGGTCTGATGAGTGATGAGTAAAGGGAGACTATGACCTCCCTTGATCTAGATGAGAATCCCTTCATGATAAGGTGGGCAATGTAGAAGGTCTTCCTAACTACTTTAGCTACATGGGTGTCGAATGACAGACTACTATCAACCTGGGTCCCCAGGTCCCTGATAACTTCTTCTGTGCTCAGTGGATTGCCACCTATTTGGTAGCTAGGGTAACCTTGTTTTTCCCGGAAGGGTATGACTATGCATTTTTGGCATTTAACTTTAGGCGTGGCTCTGGCACCAGTTATCCGCTTCTGTGAGACCCTTCTGAAGGATATCTGTGTCAGATGTGTTTTTACTATGGCCCAGTTTGCAGTCATCTGCAAACTTTGTCAGCCATAACCCTCCTGTGTTTGCTTGTACTTCGAAAAGTAGATGCCAAACAAGAGTGGGCCCAGGACTGAGCCCTGTGGGACACCACTTGTGACAGGCTTTGAGTCTGAAATGGCGCCAGCAGCTCTGACCCTGTGGGTTCTGTCACTCAGCCAGTTTGCAACCCATCTTGTGATGTATGGGTTGACATTTAAGCTGATGAGTTTTTCAATGATACCAATGGGGTATTGTATCGAAGGCCTTAGCCAGATCGAGGTAGGCTGTATGGACTGCCTTTCCCTCATCAATGGCTTTGGTGACTGTTTCAAAAAGTCAACCAAGTTTAAAAGGCATGATCTGCCTTTGACAAAGCCAAACTGGGTTGGATCCAAAGTCTGCAAATTCCTATGTCTTTATTTATGAGGTCCATTATGATCCTCTCCATGGCTTTGCAGATAAGGCTTGTCAAGCTAATGGGCGGTAATTTCCAGGGTCGGTGGAGGCACCGCCTTTGTGAAGTGGTACCACAGTTGCAGTGCGCCACTCCTGGGCAATGATCCAGAGGTAAGACTTTGATTAAACAGCTGTCCTAGCTGTGGGTTTAATTCCTCATTGAGTTCATGGAGCACACAGCCGGGACACCATCAGGTCCCATGGATGCTGTGTTTTTGCTTTGAGAGAGCAGTTCTCACTTGGGCGCTGGAGATGTTTGGGGCTGCAATCGCTTGGTATAGATATCTCCTTTGGGGAGGGGAGAAGTTTGCACTGAACCTGTCAGCCAGTATGTTGGCAATGTCTGTAGGATCAGTAATCTTCACATCATTTTGAACTAGCTCTGAGCATATCTGGGAGTTTCCTCCCAGGTTTCTAACATAGCTAAAGAAGGCCTTATGATTGTCTTTTTGAGTCTTTAGCTATTTTTCTCTCGAAATTTGCTTTGGATGATTTTATGAGAGCTCTTAGTTTTTACTTATAGTGATCAAGGGTGTCTTACCTTTAAGGATTTTGCTCTATCTTGTAGTAGCTTCCTCCTTTGTTGTAGAGTTTGTTTATGGCTGGGGTCCACCAGACTGGATGCTTGCCTTTGGTACAAAGAGTCTTTGTTTTGCTTGGGATTGCCTTATCCATGCAGTCCTGCAGGTGCTGGTAGAAGGCATTTGTAAGTGATTCAGCGGCTTGAGTACTGTTTTCCGCCTCGGGGCCTTAAAGGAGACCACACTAGTCTTTAGAGTGTGAAGTCGGCTTTGAGAAGTTCTTTACTGTGGTCTTTTTATTTCAGGTGGGGTGGGATGAGGACCTCCAGCGAGATTAGTTTGTGGTCTGATCTCACCAGTGAGGGGTACACCTCGTGTTGAACATTGTGCTCCCATGTTCGTGATGATGAGATCAAGTATGTTATCTCCTCTTGTGGGGATGGTGACTAGTTGTTCCATGGCATTTGAGTTTATGAATTCCAGGAACTTTTGGGCTAGGGTGTTTGGGCTTGAGTAGTGTTCCCAGTCTATATTAGGGTAATTGAAGTCACCTAGTATGATGGTGTTTGGTGATACATTTATCCCTCTAGTGTTTTCAGGAAGGCCATGTGAGGTTCCTGAGTTTGTGAGGGTGGCCTGTAACATGCTACAATTTGCAGAGCAGTCTTGCCTATGGTTAATTGCACCTGGATGGTCTCCGATGCATCGCGGCGTTGCCACCAGTCTTGAGGTGTGGGTGTCCTTGATGAATATGGATACCCTCCTTTCTTGGTATTGTCCAGATTTTGGGGCCGGAACATGATATGAGGTAAAACCTGATAGCCGGGTGCTCTCAGGAGCCTTGAACCAGGTTTCTGTCACAGCACAGACATCGATGTTCTCCATACTGAGAAGGGCCTCGAAAAGTGCGTGCATTTTGAGATTTAGACTTCTGGCATTGAGCAGCATTACCCTTAGTTTTTTCCTTTTGTGTTCTAGGGTGGTAGGTTTAGAATTTGAGCCTTGCCTAAAAAGGCACTATGGGGTGGCAAGAGCCTTTGCCAATATCCGAATCCCAGGGTGACAGGTGCAAGCCGTCCCTTGAAGCAGCGTGGCTTGTCCAGCATGTCATCCCAGGCAGACAGACACTGGATCCCCTTTGAATGATACCAGTGTTTAAGCCAATTGTTAAAGCTGATCATCTTATCTCTGTATTGTGGCATCATTCTTGGTGAAGGTAGGATACTGCTCAAGGTCAGGGTCATACCTGTCTGGGCTACATAATCAGAGAGCTCCTCAATGTCTCTTTTCATGTAGTCCAAGGAGGTACGTCTCAGGTCGTTTACACCAGCGTGGACAATGACTGAATCATATTTGTACCTGCTGTTGAGAGACCTGAGTGCTTGCTATGTGGCGGATTCTAGCGCCCGACAGGCAGCTTACTGTGACCTTCTCCTTACTCAGTCTGGTGAGCGGGACGTCAGTGTGTCTGACTATGGAGTCACCAATGACTAGTGTGTCTGGCATTGTGTTTGGCCTTAAGGGCTGTGACTGTTTGACACTCTGACTGTGAGGTCTATGTGTTGCAGGTGTTGTGTTCTGAGGTGGTGGTTGTTTGGGTGTCTGCTTTGGTGGCCTCTGCTGTTTTGGTAGATTTTGATCAGAGCCTCGAGTATGTCTTTGTGTGTTTATGTGTATGATTTGAGGTTGTAATGGTAATATGTGAGACTGGGTCTATAGTGTGTGTGGTAACCTTCTCCTCCTGACTGGTCTTGCCAGTCCTATGTTGAGAGAGCTCAGCCTCCAGTTTGGCCGCAGTAGTTGCATCTCGCATGTATTTGTGTTTTGTGGGAGGAGGAGAGGGTTGTCTGTGTACATGAGGCAATTGTAACATTGCCTCAATATTCCCAGGTTCACCAGCTGAGCAGGAGAGGACACTAGCAACTGATCCTCGACATGCTAGAAGGAATAGACAAAAACTTTAAAAAGATTCCGGGGACGTGGGTGACCGAAATGGGGGTTGCCTTTTGGGGTACTATCTATGACAAGAGTGCCGTATCAAGGTAATAAGTACTGTAGGAGCAAGTGCTACGTTTAACAGATAGAGAATAGTCTACTTGGAGTCAAGTAGAGATGATCTTTTAATTATAGGATACGCTGATTAGATCAGTAGTATAGTTCGAGGAAGGAAGTTTTAAGGAAAATTTGAAGAGTGGACTTTAGGTAGCCCGAATAGTTTAAACCTGCTTAACCGGCGCTGCCCTAGTGTGCAACAGTAGCAACTCCATGCTTCAAATCGGCTAAATCAGCTAAAAGCGTGCTTTATAGCAGGGGGCTGGAAAAGACAGGAAATGACCCAAATTGGCCAACAAACCACAAGTCACTGCCCTAAACCACTCCTCCGAGGACAAATGAAGGAGTTATGGAAATGACCCCTAGTGGCCAATAAAACTACAGTTTCAAGTCAGTAACCACCTCTCCGGGGGCAGGGAAGCTGCTCAATGTTAGTCACTCCCACTGATAAACACAGAGACCCTCCTTCAGCCCAAGCAAAAATGGCCTCACACTAGGGGTAACCTAGTCATACGCGACTTAAGCAGAAGCCACTGTGAGCAACATGCTCATGGATATGTGCACACACGCCACAATGAGTGGGATGTGCTTGAGGGTTACATTCCCAAACCGGACACTCACCATGCTTTGGAACATAAGTTCTATGTACATTACGCAGGGACACTCAGTAGCACTGTTCATGTGATACCTCCCTTGGTGGTTGGGTGACACATGTAGGCCTGGGATCACTGCAGTGGCTGTACTGTGCAGAGGTGCAGGTGACACATGGCTCTGCTGTTCACAGGACACTACACTAGAGAGGTGCCACTAGTGTGAACACTGTAGTTGTGCTTACACATGGACTTGCCAGACTGCATAGTACCCCACTATGCACCTGTGAAGCTATTACATGTCCTTTGTGCATGGTTACTTGGTAGCCCTTCCATTTAGATTAGCTATCATGCTATTATAATGTTCCATGGGCGCCGTAGTTGAGAACACATCCGACACAGATATCCTTCAGAAGGGTCTCACAGAAACAGATAACTGGTGCCAGAGCCATGGCCTCAAGTTAAATGCCAAGAAATGCATAGTCATACCCTTCGGGAAAAATAAGGTTACCCCTAGCTACCATATAGGTGGCAATCCCCTGAACACAGAAGAAGTTATTAGGGACCTGGGAACCCAGGTTGACAGTAGCCTTTCATTCGACACTCGTATTGCTAAAGTAGTTAGGAAGACCTTCTACATTGCCCACCTTATCATGAAGGGATTCACATCTAGATCAAGGGAAGTCATAGTCTCCCTATACTCATCACTCATCAGACCAATGATCGGGTACAATGCCCCATTCGGAATGTATCTGACCCGACACTTGCAGCAGCTGGAGGCCACAAAGTTCCTCACCAAAAGGATAAAGGGTCTCAAAATCTGTCTTATGCTGCACGACTGAAAGAACTCCAGTTATATTCAGTTGCATCGCTTACTCAGAGGTGACCTATGCCTGACATACAAGGCCATGTCAAACCCAGATTTGATGAATATGCTTCATCTCAAAAAATCTAGATCCCTCAGAGCCACAAGGGCGGGTGACTTAAACCTCGACACGGTTATTAATAGGACGTGCTGGAGGGATAGATTCATCACCCAAAGACTCCCTATGCTGTGGAACAAAATCCCGGTTTATTTGAGGCAGAGCACCTCGCTGGCCTTGTTCAAGAGGAATCTTGACCAATGGATGGGAGATCGCAGATACACCCCAGGGGTTTCCCCAGTGTCGCTGCTCGACAGAGGCACAGCTAAATAATGGGCATAGTTTCTCCAAACTAAGGGGTGGCGTAAGCCACAAAACTATGGCTAGGCTTATAAATGCCCTCGGGCAGATAGCCTAGTAATGAACCTATGAACCTATGAACCTATGCCTACAAGCCATATGTATCCTGTTATTGTACATGCCAATAGACGCTACCTGTGGTATGCATGATATGCCTGTTATGCTGTGTAGAATATCTGTCATATCTACCTACAATATTATACATTACACATATTTCACATAGTATCCCATAATGCAAAGCATACTTGCACAGCGGGACCACCTTAGATATGTCATTAACGTTATATGCCCATACACATGCGTGCTGTGACAGTATATCAGCATATACTATCCCCTGCTATGGCACGTCCTTGTTGGACATACCCTACCACTGACGGTGGGTTGTATGGAATTGTTCTGTTTAATGCCCTCATGTAGCATCCCTTGTGGTGTCTGTGCTGTGTACCTTGTGTCCCACTGCTGGATGCACAGTTTCTACAAGCGTTAGTATGCTCAGCAAGACATCACTACATAAATACCATTCCCCACTTTATGCATTGCGGACACGTTTAATTAATGCAAACCAGGCTATACATACAGTAAAACTAATTAATACAGATCATGCTATACATAACCTTACATATCGGGTGTTCTACATACCTTGTTATTGTTACGGCGTTTCGTTTCTATCTCTC
The DNA here is from genome assembly GCF_019279795.1 of Protopterus annectens. Classification (NCBI taxonomy): domain Eukaryota; kingdom Metazoa; phylum Chordata; order Ceratodontiformes; family Protopteridae; genus Protopterus; species Protopterus annectens. Next base: position 283,425,859 of record NC_056726.1, on the reverse strand, counting down.
TCACAGTGTTTCAACTGGTATTCGGTATGGTCATATGGTTGGAATGTCTGGCAAGTCATCCTTATATACGTCGATACCTGTAACATGTGGATTCATCCCGCCAATTGGTGTTCCTGAGTGACTAATTACTTGCATATCAGCTATGCAGCTACTCCATTCACCAATTACGCGCCACAGTGGGGTATAATTGAATCCTCCACTTGGGCGTTGCCTATTTGCCCTACCTTCGGGGAGATGGTCTGTATTGTGTTTTGTTATGTGTAATTGCAACTGCTATGCATGGAGACAAGTATACTTTGGATTCATGTCCCCCGTGGATTGTGTGTGACAGGTAGAGTATTTGGTTCAACATGTGGGTGTACCTGTCATCCCAACGTCTGATAACGGAGTATTGCAAACAAAACCTGTAACATGGCTGTTTGTTCCATTATACAACGCCTGCAATTTTGCATTACGCCTTTAATTGTGTCTCTCGCACGGTATGTTGAGGGTTCTGCAGATGTAATTGACTGACTGGATGTTTGTGCTGCTATTACAGTCTGTATTGCTTTAGTTTCTAGTGTGGGGGATGTCGGTGGGTGTACGTAGCATATACAGGTTTGTGGGCCATGAATTTCTACATAATCCGTATATATATGTGTGTGGGCTCCGTCTTTAATTAGAGAGCTAACAGTTAGTAGACTTATGTTACGGGATTGTATGTTGGGCTGTTGTTAATTGGTTTCTATATCGTCTACAGGTGAGCTTGCTACTTGTATACCTCCGGAATTGCAGCGATATATCAAGGGATATGTGTAAGTGACAGCTATCCCTTGTATTTCTGTCCCAGATATTTGCAGTCATTGCGGTTGTGTTGGTAAAAGAGCCTGTTTGCCATGGGTTGCCACCTTTTCATATGGTCATTGTTAGACACTTGCGGGACACACAGCGGTGTTTACAGGCCAACACGTAGCCACGGTCAGTACACAGGTTAGCACATACTTTTATCCTCAATACATACCTATTGTTGTGGGACTTTGGCTACTTATCGTATTGCATGCAACATTTACGTTTCTTACATACAAGCATAACTATTAAATACGACTATTACATTATATATGGGACATATTAATGTCCTACCATCTCGGACATTTGCCCTTTGTACTGTTTTATGTCAGGACACACCTGCCCAGGGTGGGGCTGTCCCTCCTACTGTGGGACAGGTAGTAACCGTATGCCTACGGCTAGCTATACCCACACCTACCGTACTGATCTGCCTCTGACTTGGCACTAACAAACACATGTTGCGGACACACACACACATTGCAGTCACACAGAGACGCACACGGCACCCTCAATGCACACTTACACAGACTACGGCACTCACAAACACAGTTAAACACAGTACCTACGTGGACCGCAACACCGGCAGCAGTGACTAAATGTCCCTTCATATCATCATACTATTACTCGCGGCTGTACTGTTCCGGTACTGTGTTCTATCGGTCTTTCAACCTCATGGTTACGCATGTCGGTATGTTACACATTCCATAGTTGGCGGTATCCTATTTATTTGTACCTCCAAGGTGTTATGAATGTCATTGAACTATCTATTATAGTTGCAGATATCGCTGAATCCATCTATATCAACATATATCACTCTATTGCCCTTTCTATCTGTATTATATATATGCATATGTGTATATATATATATATATATATATATATATATATATATATATATATATAGATATATATACATATATATATATATATATCTGGCGGGGAATGTGACAGGCACACAGCACCACCATATGCTTTAAGGCTCATGTACTGTTCAGGTGCTGGCATTCCGTGTTCCACTAGCTGTTGTGTTTACAATGTTTGAGGGCTGCCTATGTAGGAGTCACACATTGGGCCACCTATACATTACAATTTACAGGTGGTCATGTTTGTGTGCCATCCATTTTACTGTGTGTGCAGGTGGAGAGGTGTCAGTCCGTAGGGGCCTACACTGTCAGAGTATGTGCTTTACGTTCCCTCTTTGCCAAGGCATAGGCATATTGGGCACACCTCCGTCTGCCTACTGGGGCTGGCACAGAGTGTTCATGGTCTGAATCCCTCTGTGCCTGTAATGGCCTTGGCAACTGCGGTGGGCTATGAGGGCCTTCACCATTTTGTCCCTGCTGCAGCTGCTTCCGCAGGATCATATTATGTAACATGGCACATACTATGACGATGTGGGCACACGTGCCTGGAGAGTACTGCAAGGCTCCACCAGATGTATCCAAGCACTGGAACCGTGATTTCAGCATCCTGAACACATGCTCTATGATGATTCTGGTTTGTGCGTGTGCCTCATTATGGCATTCTTGCATGAGCGTGTGTGCATTTCTGATGGGAGTCATCATCCATGGCTCCAGTGCATAGCCAGCATCCCCCACAAGATGGCCATGTGGGATGTCCCCCTGACAAATACCTGATACAGCTGTGAGGCATGCCAGATATGGGAGTCATGGTAGCTTCCAGGGCTGCCAGCACACACATCCATGATAATGCCCTGGGTATTGCACAAGACCTTGCAGTTGATGGAGTGGAATCCCTTGCAGTTTATGTAGCACCTACCATGCTCACCGGGTGGTGACTTTATTTGTATGTGCGTGCAGACTATCGCACCCAGTACCTCCGGGTAGTGTGCCACACGGTGGAAGTGGCACATATTGCTGGCCAACTCCTCCTGAGTTTGGGGGAAGTATATCTGCTCATTGGCATGTGGTAACATGGCATCCGGGAACTGGTGTAGTACCCTGGATGCTGATGCCTGTGAGATACCCATTATATTTCCAGTTGGCCTTTGAAAGGTACCTGTGGCCAGTATTCGCAGGCTTACACATACCTTCGTGTCCACTGGGATGGGTTCCCCTCTGTTGTTTCTGGTTCTCAGGCGTGGCCGGCACAGCTCCACTATTTGCTGTAAGATGTCCCTGTCCACCCTGTAACGCTCTACTATCTCCAGGTCATGTAGCCCCTGGTAGGTTACCCTTGGTCTGAACACTCTCCTTCTCCTCCAAGGCCTGCGGTGGTTGTCGGCATCATCCTCCACAACACCGTCAGTCTCTAACACATGCTGATGAATCACAGCTATGGCAGCTCCCAACATGTACATTTTAAAAGTTCCCCATGTGTTTACACCTATGGTGCAGTGTTTGGGAATACACAGGTGTGTGTAGGGTGCTTTCACACTTTATACTATTGTGCTGTGAACACCGATGATGTCATAGGGTGTGTATGTATGATCGTAGCTACAGGGTATCTTATGTGTTTTACTGCTGGAACTACTATTGTGGTGCCTTTGGTGTTGAATTACATTTGGCTGCCGTGGATTATCTCTTTACCTTCCCTTTACATTTCTGCACGTTGCACCTACCATTTTCTGGCGTGCATCCTGCAGCCTACTTTCATTTGTACTTTCCTGGACCTGGCGTATCTTGCGTTATGTGTGCTACTGCCGGTCTGCTGTCGGTTTGCTTTGCTCTGCTGTGTCAGGTCTCCTATCTTTGCAATCCAATACCTCCCCTCCTTTCTTTGCATTCCAATGCCTCCCCTATCCTCTTTTGCAGGTTTCTGCAAGCAGACTTGTCAGCTGCCGTCGATTGGCCATCGTGGGTTGATTGGTGTTGATTGCTCATTAATACTCCAATTATCCTACTTCAGCATTTCCTTCTTTTCTTCCCCTGACCTTCCTTTTTGTGCTATTGTTCGCGGCGCGTGCGTCCGATTACTGGGTTTTGGGCACATTTTCATCCCCGTACACATGCGCTTTTGGGCACCATGTGTGCTCTCAGCTAAACGATTCTATACTTATTTTATTTATTTATTTTATTTATTTTATTTTACATTTGTTTACCGGGCTAGTCTAACTGGATACATGTCCATTTTCAGTAGAGGCCCGGGGAGAAAAGCTCCTAGGTAATTACAAGTAAATTAACAAATTTCTGTGAGTCGAGCATATAAACAAAATCAATACAAAAAATAAAAGCAAAACCAGACTAATTTACAGGATAAATTCTAGCAATTCAAAGTAAATTGGCAATATAGAATTCAATCTTAACAGTATATGCAGTTCATATGTCAGAACCCAAAAACAAAAACTTTTTTTTTTTTTTTTTTTTTTTTTCTGAAGGAAAAGAAGGGGAAGATCAGAGTTTAGGGTGACTATAGAGCTAGTCAGGTTTGGAACAGTAACATAGCCAGTGAGATTTGAGATATACTTTCAGATTGTTTTTGAAAATGGATAGTGAGGGAAGTGTAGAAATGTCATTTGGTAGAAGATTCCAGGCTTTCCCTACTGTATTAGAAAAAAGAGAGTCACCGGCCTTGTTGTTTGTTTTGGTTGAACTAGCTAAGAGTTTATGTGAAGACCTAAGGGAGTCTAGGTTCTTGTAGGGAGTGATTAGTGTGGATAGAGCTGGTGTTTTGGATGGTGTGTAAAGGGTTTTGTGAGCTATAGTTAGTTGATGGAATTTGATTAGGTTCTGTAGTTCGAGCCAGCCTAGCTGTTTTAAATTGAGGCAATGATGGGTTCGAAATGGGTTTCCTGTGGCAAATCTGGCGATGTTATTATAGGACCTTTCCAGTTTGCTGAGGTTGTGTTTAGATAGTTTAGTAAAGATGGGTGAGGCATATAGAAGAGGAGATATTAGATGTGTGTGTGCTATTAATGTATGAGCAGAGGGTAGGAGAAAAGATTTAATCTGATACAGGGAGCCCAATTTTTTATTAACTGATTTTATAGTATTGTTTATATGTATATCGAAGTTTAGTTTATTGTCGATGGTGACTCCTAGTAGTTTAGTGGTAGCTTCAGGAGATATAATAGTCTTGTTGATAGAAGTGACTGTGAAATCCAATGGGGGGAATTTGCTAGTGGGAGAGAATAGAAGGAGTTTAGTCTTTTTGGGGTTTAAGAGAAGGCATCTGTGAGTAAACCATTTCTCTACTGTGTTGAAGACTTGTTGGGTAAGGTATAGGAGGTCAGAAGAGGATGAGGCTGAGCATATAAGTGTAGAATCATCTGCATATTGTATACATGAGGCTTGAGGGATGGCTAGGTGGAAGTCATTGATGAAAATGGAAAAAAGTAGAGGTCCAAGGATGGATCCTGGGGGACACCGAGGTTGACTGGTAAGTGGGTAGAGAGAGACTTGTGCCATAGTACTGCCTGCTGTCTATTGTCAAGGTAGGACTGGAACCACTTTATGGAGGATGTATCAAGTGATAGGGATTTTATTATGGTAATGAGAATTTGGTGATTCACCATGTCAAAGGCTTTAGATAAGTCAATGAATAGGGCAGAAGAGAGTCTGTTTAGACTACGGTGTTTGTTGATAGTATCTGTAAAGGAGAGAAGGGCAGTGGAGGTACTATGTGAAGGTCTAAAACCATGCTGGCAGTTAGCTAGAAGGTTATTTTGTGTTAAGTGTTGAAGCAGTTGTTTGAGGATGCATTTTTCCATAATCTTAGCTAGAGGTGAGAGGAGGGCAATAGGTCAATAATTGGAAAGCTCAGTAGATTGGCCACCTTTGTGGAGGGGGATAATATGGGAGATTTTCCATATAGAAGGGATATAGCTTTCAGTAATGGTTCTGTTGATCAGGATTGATATTGGGAGGGCAATGGCTTTAGCAGCTAGTTGCAGAAATTCTGCAGGTAGTTGGTCTGCTGAGGGAGAGCATGGTTTCAATTTCTGAAGGAGGGTAAGGACATATGATGTAGGGACGGGGTGAAGTTGAAAGGAGGGAGAAGAGTTTGTTTTTTCAGTAGGTAAAGTGAGGTTCTGAGGTGAGAGCTGGCTAGCTAGTGTTTGTATAGTGTTAGTGAAGAATGTGTTAAAATCATTAGCTATATTTATTGAAGTTTTGTGTTCAGTATTTTGAGGGCTAGGAGTGGTCGATTGTCCTGGGTGGAGTAGTTGATTGATGCTGGACCAGAACTTTTGTGGTTTGGATTGATTCACTTGTTGGGATAGTAGGTAGTAGGTTTTTTTATCTAATGTTACAGCTTTTTTGGTTTGGTTTCTTAGTTGTTTGAAGGATTGTTGGTGGATGGGACTCTGAGTCTTTTTCCATATTATCCATTGTTTGTTTCTATCTTTGATTTTTTGTTTGGTCTATACCTTCCTCCCCACCCCTGTCCTGCAGCTTTGCTTAGCAACGGACAGGCCAGATTTGCATTGCTCCAATGTGCTTACTGCTACGGTGGCACACCCCTCTGCTGATGTCATGTATCTCCTCTGAGCCACTCCTCGGTGTTATACCGCTGCGCCGTATGGTACAACCTTCATCCGGCGGGACATTTGCGATTCAGTATTATCTGTCTCATTTGCATGGCATTGACTACTAATTCATAGTTACCGTGCCGAACACTATCGCTGGCCCTTAGCAACCCTTGCACCTTGGTTGTGGTGTTCCATGCCTACCATTGTGTATTATGCTGTAAACCTGATTTCTATTTTGTTGTGATTTTATGATATTTTTATATTATTTCTTTATGTTACAGCTTCCGCACACATGCCCTGCGGTTGTGCTGTGCGTTACTCTGGACATAACATTAAATGTTGTTATTTACATGTTGTGCATCTTTTCTTATGCCATTGGCTGTGTATTTCGCCATTGGCATATGTTAACATTGTGATACCTGGGTCTGGCCTGCTTCCATAGCTCCGATGTTCTGTTTGGGAAAATGTAAACCGTGTTTTTTGTTTTACATTTCCGTGGGCTTACACTACGCCTGCACCACTTCATGAATCACTATATGCCTTCATTTGCATGGTGCGACACTGCGCATGGGGTGATTAGCATACCTAAGCCGGGGGCTGCGCAGTTCTGGCGTACGCCGGTAGTGCATGTGGAACTGGCGCTATGCCTGCGCCTGGCGCAAGCTTCATGAATCCCGGGGCCTATCATATTTTGTCTTCTTCGGTGTTCTTGGAATTCCAGATGTTCTGTACTAGCTGAAAATCTATGTTAAAAGAAATGAAACTGTAACCAAAAAAAAAAAAACAAAAAAAAAGCACACTACTCATATGCCTGAAATTAACACAATGTAGACAAGCATTACTCAGTACACACCAGGACATTACACCATAAATATACTGAAGCTGATAAATGCTAAACTAGATATTTGTGAGCTCTTTCATACATGTCAACTGGACATATATTAAATGAAATGAAGTGTTTTATTTATATATTTATTTTACAGCTGCATGAACTGGAGAATTATCATCCCTTTTTAATAATGGCCCAGTTACAGTGGCGCAACACTGACATAAGACTATGTATAAAGAGTATTGAGATTAGACTTGTCTACCAAAATCAAGTGTATAGAATGCATAATACAGCTACAGGCAATAGCCACTAAAATGAGTTCCTTCAAGTGTAGGCCTTTAATGAAGGGTAGGATATGCTAGTAGTATATTGCTCTAGGTATTAGCACCCATATATTTGCATTCAGCTTCTGTGTGATATACAACTTAAACTGGTTAGTGAAAGTAAGAAAAGTGACAAGGTCTCAAATTATATTAGGAAAAGAGTTTTATGTCACTGGGCCTTTAACTAAAAAAGCTCTGTAGTCATATGTTAGAGAAAATTATACAACCCCCCCCCCAATTAATATTCCAAAATGTGCACGCTGATTGGTCAGCATGCCTGTTGTAAATCAGACTTATACTAATGGAAAAAGGTCTAGTCACCCAGACTTTCCATTAATATAAGTCTTTTTTTTTTGTGTGTTGGACAGCAACGGAGAACCGAAGAGCTCTGCTGCTGTTATCTCACTATGTTAAAAGAGTTTAACATAACGAGACAGCTTTAAAAAAAACAACGGAGATCTCGTTTAACATAGCGAGACAGCTTTAAAAAAATCAACAGAGAAAGGAAGATCTCCGTTGTTTTTTTTAAGATATCTCACTATGTTAAACTCTTCTAACATAGTGAGACAGCGTTTAAAAAGCAACAGAGAGCTTCCTTTCTCTGTTGCTTCCACGCATAGCTCTGATGTACTGCATAACTATATGCATGCGCAGTACAGCAGAACTGCCGCAGAATACTGGACAGCTGCAGAAAGGCAGCAAGGAAGCATTATAAAATGCCATTATTTAAGAAAAGTAAGTATTTTTTTTCTTAAATAATGTCATTGTATAATAGCAATAACCCACTTCTGGGTGTAGGTAATGCTGGATTTTCCCACTGTTGTCTTTGTTTGGCCACTCGGGCTTCGCCCTCATGACCAAACCACACCAACCGTGGGTAAATCCAGCATTACCCACACCCAGGCGTGGGTTATTGCTTAAATATGGAATATCCAGAACTGTCACAGATGACTTAGTTGATGTTCAGAAATGGGTGTATTTGAGAGTGAACACGTGTTGAGGTGTTCTGCAGTGAATTTATTTGAAGACCATTGTGCACAAGAGGGTGTCTGCCTTAAGGAAATAGGTAACCAACCTCCATTATTAAGGATAAAGCAGTGTTATTACCTTGTTGGAGAACCACTTAAATCCTGCATATTTTGCTTTTTACAACCTATGATCTTTGCACCTTGGCAGGTGAGGCTGCTGCTTCAATTGGTACAGTGAGCTGAGGTGTAGGAAGCTTAACTCCATTGCAAAGTACAGTCTTAATTTCTCTTATAAGCAGATGGCTAGCTAGGTTGCTTATTGGGTTATTATTTAATTGCTTATTTTTAATTATTTAAAATTGTTTATTTATTGGTACATGTTGTCAAAAGGTTACTAACTAATCCAACCAGAAACTTAAGTATATTGTAGGTGTTACTGTTTTTTGGGATTTTTTGAGTCAGTGATAATGCACTGAGTTTTGAGCATACTGAAATGTTTCAGTGTCCCAAAGAGCATAGACTTGGCCTTACTAAAACTGACACAAAGGCCCCATTGTTGCAATCCCTGATAAAACAGTATTAGATTTTGATTAAAACTAGCACCACTGATCCTCTTAGGACAGCTATTTACTGCTCAGAGCAGCATTTCACCAGAGCACTCCTTCATCTGTAGATCTGTAGGGCTTGTCAGTAAAGTACAGCTGTTGTTTTGGTGTGGCTTTAATAAATGTTTCTGCAATGTTTTATAACATTTCAAATGGAACATTTTCTCTGAGGATGTGACGTGACTTAAACACACTCAGAAATTCAAGTTGCAAACATAAAGTATTTCCTGTATGATTATTTACACCACACGCAAGAAAAAGTCAGTGATACTCAAAAACGATTTAATAAGAAACAAATGCAAAATACACCAAATAACTGCTCTAGCGCATCTGCTCCTACAAGCCTTTAACAGAGTATAAATCACTAGAAAAACAGCTCCATTAAATAGTCAACTCATTAAGACATCAATTGACATCGATTAACAATTTTAAAAACATCTTTAAAAATACATCACTACAAAAAACATTTCCAATTGTATTCTTGATTTAGTCCTACAGGACTCAGTGTTAAACTTTAAAATAAATACTGATTCCTTTCTCAACTTTTTTTTATATCTACTAATCGAAAATTGTCCTTTAAAACCTGCTCCAATACTGTTACTTGTAAACCCCCTGGGTCCCCTCCATGTTTGTCCAAAAAGTGCATGGCAACCGGGCTGTAATTACAGCCTTTCTTAATATCATGTATATGCTCCTTTAATCGGGCTGCTAAGCTTCTTTTACTCTCTCTAGTGTAATATTTATTACATGGACATTTTAAACAATATATTACCTGTATGAGGTTAGAAGAAGGAAGCTATAGTTAAAGATAAATGGTAGCTAATCCAAGTGGTAAGATATTTGTTGCATTCCCCAACCAATGGATGGCTTGAGTGCTTGTACAATTCCTTCTGTATAGAAGAACAACTTTGTGCTTTGCTTACTTGGAAAATAATGTGGCTTATATTGTTGCAATTTGTCTAAACAATTGAAACACCCACTAGCATGTAATTCATCTTGTAGAGCAATCAGGCCATATTTACTTATAAGACCCAAATAATTGTAATGTCCAAATTAGGACTGAATGGTTGGTATCAATATATTTTTTGTATTTATGCTTTTTTTTTTGTTTACATCTGCTCACTGCTATAGGTTCTAGTAGGAACTAAAATAATCTGACAGATTAAAAGAAAGTTGTCATACTGAATGCTGTTAAAATGCTGAATTATTTTTAAAAATGTTGATAGCGTAATTGGCTAACTGTTCATTTCCTTAATTGCACTGAACTGTACTCCATACTTAGAAAAGACAACAGAAGTATTAAGGACAACATATAAAGGAACCAGATCTGAGGCTTTGGGAGGCACAAAGGAATTAAAACGTGACCTTTGAACAGTGTTATTTCCCAATGGCTATCTCACATGGTAAATTTTACAGCTGGTAAACCATTACAAACTGATCACACCTACCATTCTTTCACCACCTTGTCAAACCCTAGTGCCTTAAGCATATTGTGGTAAGTTTTGCAACTTTCCTCCAAAACTAAGTATTGTGAAAGGCCTGGAGGCAGAATCAATGCAATCTTAATACACCTAAACACATATTGACAGAAAATTCTCATTAGCTATCTGCATACTAAGTAATGCTTTCATCTCTTTGATGTGCCTGCTCAAACAAGCATCAGTTTCTTTTCTGATGTTTCCAGCACACCTCTATGTATATTTCCACATAAGTAATAATTCCATTGAATCATTTCATGTGGTTCTGGTCTCACTGCAGAAAAGTAATCTGCACTCTATAGTTATCTTCCAGTCATAAAATTCAAAAGGTTATAAGACTATCCAGAAAGACTCATAGTATCTTGCTTTTCAGAAAAGGATAACACTCCTGTAGGAAAGCATTCAATGAAATCTGAGTCTGGATAAAAACTTGTAGTGAGAAGTCAATTTATTAATACTATGTTACTGCTCTAACATTATTTTCTTAACTCATGCATTAGCATGAATTGGACATTGGTTTGAATAAAGGAAATGCTGATGATAACTTGGGGTTTAACCTAAAAGCCAAAGAGCTGGCCACAGGAAATATTTAAAGGAAATTTGTGTCTTGCTCATTTCCATGGGGTTAGGAGGATCATTTCAGAACAAAATCACTGCTCTTCATTCTTCCCACCCTCCTATAGTTTATCCACCACATTTTAATCAACTTAGAATATTTTTCTCTTTCTCTCTCTCTACCCCTCCCACTTTGTCATCTGTTCCTCTCTCGCTCTACTTCTAGCACTTTCTGCACTCCTTCTCAATTTACTTCCAGGCTGTCCCCTGGATTCAGCAAACCTCTGTGCAAGAATAATTTATTCTTGCATGGAAGAGACCATTCTCATGCAGCACGGCAGCGCACCATGCATATGTATGAAGGCGTGCTGCCGTGCTCTATAATGGACATGTTACTGTGTGCAAGTGCAGGAGGCATGTACGAGAGAAGTGCTCTCACAATACACATGCCTACTGCACTCAAGAATTGCCGTTGGCAATTCAAAATGAATGAAAGTCTCCACGGACATTTTAGTGTCTGTGGAGAAAATAAGAGACAGCCATATCTCTCAACTTCAAAAACAAATGGTTCTGCCACCAATTCCACTTAGAAACACTTGAAACTTGAAAACTTTAATAAAATATATGATGATAAGATCTTCTTCTTCTTCTTCTTTCGGCTGTTCCTGTTAGGGGTCACGACAGCGGATCAGGATCATCTGTTTCCATTTCTTCCTGTCCTCTGCGTCTTCCTCTGTCACACCAACCACCTGCATGTCCTCTCTCACCACATCCATAAATCTTATCTTAGGCCTTCCTCTTTTCCTCTTACCTGGCAGCTTCATCTTTAGCATCCTTTTCCCAATATACCCAGCATCCCTCCTCAGTACATGACCAAACCAATGCAATCTTGCCTCTCTTGCTTTGTCTCCAAATTGTCCAACCTGAGATGACCCTCTAATATTCTGATTCCTAATCCTGTCCATCCTAGTCACACCTAATGCAAATCTTAACATCTTTAACTCTGCCACATCCATCTCTGACTCCTGACTTTTTGCCAATGCTACCGTCTCCAACCCATATAACATAGCTGGTCTCACTACCCTCTTGTAGACCTTCCCTTTCACTCTTACTGGTATCCGTTTGTCACAAATCACTCCTGACACTGTTCTCCACCCATTCCACCCTGCCTGTATTCTCTTCTTCACCTCTCTTCCACACTCATCATTACTCTGAACTATTGATCTCAAGTACTTAAACTCATCCACCTTTACCAACTCTACTCCCTGCATCCTCACCATTCCTCTACCCTTCGTCTCATTTACACACACATATATTCTGTCTTAGCCCTGCTGACCTTCATTCCTCTCCTCTCTAGAGCATATCTCCACCTCTCCAGGGTCTCCTCAGCCTGGTCCCTACTCTCACTACAGATCACAATGTCATCTGCAAACATCATGGTCCACGGGGCTTCCTGTCTGATCTCATCTGTCAAACTGTCCATCACCACCGCAAATAAGAAAGGGCTTAGAACTGATCTTTGATGTAATCCCACCTCCACCTTAAACGTATCTGTCACTCCCACTGCAGTCCTCACCACTGTCACACTACCCTTATACATATCCTGTACCACTTTTACATACTTCTCTGCCACTCCCGACTTCCTCATACAATACCACAACTCCTCTCTAGGCACCCTGTCATATGCTTACTCTAAGTCCACAAAGACACAATGCAACTCCTTCTGACCTTCTCTGTATTTCTCCAACAACACTCTCAGAGCAAACATTGCAGCTGTAGTGCTCTTTCCTGGCATGAAACCATACTGCTGGTCATTAATCATCACCTCCCTTCTTAACCTAGCTTCCACTACTCTTTCCCATAACTTCAAGCTGTGACTGATCAGTTTTATCCCTCTTTAGTTACTGCAGCTCTGCACATCACCCTTATTCTTAAAGATAGGTACCAAAACACTTTTTCACCACTCCTCAGGCATCCTCTGACTTTCCAAAATTTCATTAAACAATCTGGTCAAAAATTCCACTGCCATTTCTCCTAAGCACCTCCATGCTTCCACTGGTATGTCATCTGGGCTAACAGCCTTTCCATTCTTCATACTCTTCATAGCTGTCCTTACTTCCTCCTTGCTAATTTGTTTCACTTCCTGATTTGCTATCCCCACATCATCCAACCTTCTCTCTCTCTCATTCTCTTCATTCATCAGCCCCTCAAAGTACTCTTTCCATCCACTCAACACACTCTCCTCGCTTGTGAGTACATTTCCCTCACTATCCTTTATTACCCTTACCTGCTGCGCATGTTTCCCAGCTCTGTCCCTCTCTGTCTAGCCAATCGGTACAGGTCCTTTTCTCCCTCTTTAGTGTCCAATCTCTCATACAAATCTCCATATGCCTTATCCTTAGCCTTCACCACCTCTCTCTTTGCCATGCGCCTCATCTCCTTATACTCATGTCTACTTTCTTCATCTCTTTGACAATCCCACTTCTTCTTCACCAGCCTCTTCCTCTGTATACTCTCCTGTACTTCCTCATTCCACCACCAGGTCTCCTTGTCCTCCTTCCTCTGTCTAGATGTCACACCAAGCACCTTTCTAGCAGTCACCCTTACTAGCTCTGCTGTAGTTACCCAGCTATTCGGTAACTCTTCACTGCACCCCAGTGCCTGTCTTAACTCTTCCCTGAACTCCACCTCACAATCACCCTTTTTTTAACTTCCACCATTTAATCCTTGGCACTGCTTTCACACTCCTCCTCCTCTTCTTGATCACCAACATCATCCTACAAACCACAATTTTATGCTGCTTAACTACACTTTCCCCTGTCACCACTTTACAGTCTCCAATCTCCTTCAGACTGGCCCTTTTACATAGGGAATACTCCACCTGTGTGCATCTTCCTCCACTCTTGTATGTCACTCTATGCTCCTCCCTCTTGTTAAAATACATATTCACCACAGCCATGTCCATCCTTTTTGCAAAATCCCTAATCATCTGACCTTCTGCATTCCTCTCCTTAACACCATACCTACCCATCACTTCCTCACCCCCTCGGTTCACTTCACCAACATGCCCATTGAAGTCCAATCACTAGTCTCTCACCCTTGAGTACACTCAGCACCACTTCATCCAACTCACTCCAAAATTTTTCTTTCTCATCCATCACACACCCAACTTGTGGAGCATATGCACTAACAACATTCATCATCACACCATCAATTTCCAGCTTCATAAACATCACTCTATCAGACAGTCTCTTCACCTCCAAAACACTCTTGGCATACTGTTCCTTTAGGATAACCCCTACCCCATTTCTCCTGCCATCCACACTATGATAGAACAATTTGAACCCGCCTCCTATACACCTGGCCTTACTTCCCTTCCATCTGGTCTCTTGCATGCACAATATATCAACCTTCCTTCTCTCCATCATGTCAGCTAGCTCTCTCCCTATACCAGTCATACTGTCAACATTCAAAGTTCCTACCCTCACTACTACACTCCTAATCTTCCTCTTCTCTTCCTGCCTTTGGGCATGCCTTCCCCCTCCTCTTCTCCTTCGGCCAACAGTGGCCCAATTTCCGCCAGCACCCTGTTGGCTAACAGTACTGGTAGCGGTTGTTGTTAACCCGGGCCTCGACCGAACCGGTATGGAAATATGAAATGTCTGCATAAGTCATTTGGCAGAGGTTTTACGCTGGATGCCCTTCCTGATGCAACCCTCCCCATTTATCTGTGCTTGGGACTGGCACAAAGAAATGCACTGGCTTGTGCATCCCCAGTGGCTGGGTTAAAATATACAGTGATAAGATAAAATATAATAAACACACTGGCTCATAAACCAGGTATTTCTTTAACTCCCCTTCTATAAAAATAAGAAAGGGGTTCAGTTATCCATCCTTTTCCTGAAATGACTGGTCACATTGGCGGGTCATGTAGATTCTTACGCACCTTAGGCATTCCATTGATGCTAGGTATAGTAGGATGACATACTTAAAAAAAAATCAGATAGCTCTTTGCTTATCAATCTATTCATGAACTTGTCATAAAGCATGTCTTGTACACTATGTATAATGGTGTTCAATTCTTTTTTATCAGTCCTCCTGTAGGTGGCTATATCCACTAGCATCTCCTTCATCTTGGTATCATAGAATGACATATCCATAACTATAACTTCCCCTCCTTTGTCAGCTTGTTTAATCATGATGTCCTTCATATTCTGTAGTTCAAATAGTGCTCTCTTCTCATTTAGAGTTAAGTTGTGGAAATGTTTACTTCCCTTTTGCTGTCTATGTTCAGCCACTTCATTTTCACATAATCGCACGAAGGCATCTACAGCCAGATGACATACAGAGAGAAACATGCTTGGTTTCCTATATCCAATTCTAGTTTGAGATTCCTCATTGTTTATATTGCCAAAGACATGTCTTAGAGTCACATTTCTCCCAAAATATTTTAGATCTAGGATAAATTCACTCATTGGTGAAAGCAAGGAGGGTATAAAACTCATTCCTTTCTCTAATAGTCGAGTCTGATCTCTTGTTTATACAATACTCAATATATTAAATACAAGGGAATCATTTATTCCTGAAACCTTCATTTCTTCCTCTCCCTGCTCTGGGGTCATACTTCCCTCAGGGTGTTGTTCTGCAACAAAAAAGGAAGCTGTTGGTAAAGTGGTAAATGTACCACCCCATCTTTGGGTTTAGTGGCATTCTGTAGATCGAAATTCTTGTTATTATTCAAAATGGATATATTTTCTTCACCCTGCTCAGATAGTTCTCGTATGCTCTCAGTATTGATTACTGAGCTAACATTAGTCTCAAGAGCAAGTATCACAGCTTCATGTGTTCTTGAAACCTCTCTGTTGTTTTGTCTGGGTGTAGTATGCACTTGTACTTCTACTACAATTCTCATTGGTTTCCTAGTGACAGTCTCCTCCTTTTCATGGCTTGCTACTATTCCATTGTTTACATTAGTCCTGGTCTGCATGGTTGTTTTCTTATCTTTCGGCCATTCAAACAGGTGACCCTTCCTAAAATCATTAAAATCCCTGGATAGTTTGCTACGTTTCACTCCTTTTAACTTGGTATCATAAGTATCAAGCCTATCCTGCAGTACCCCTAGCTTCATGAAATTGTTATCAGATAGCATCATTTGTTCCAGTTCATTCAGTTTTTGTTCTGTTAGGGTTGCTGCTTCAACCTCCTGAGGCTTACAAAATTCTATAAAAAGTTTTATGTAACTGAAACTAGTTTCTATATTAATCCTTTGCCATTTGGCAAGCAATTCAGGATACATATTTCCATAAGTTGGCATGCATCTTACTCTTAAACCTCGTGGGATAATGTGATGGTGAAGTCACGCCTCCATATGAAAGTGTTGCCATTGTAGACACTTTAGTTTAAAAGCTGCATTCTCTACTTCCTTATAGATGCTCTGAAATAGCAAGGTGTCTCCCCTGTTTGTTGGTAGCTCCAAAGTGCCACTTTTAAAGTCAAAGTTAAGAAGTGGGTTAGATAAACCCATTAAATTATTGGCATAGATCCTCCTACTTGGCATTTCCAATGCTGGCTGCTGTGGTTGTGCTGATTCCATTATGCAGTGGATGTGTGACGCTCCCACCAAAAAATGAACAGGCAAAACAGAAGAAGTAAGTAGCATCACCAAAGGCAGAGCACATCAAAATATTAAACTCCAAAAACAAATGGTTCTGCCTGCAATTCCACTTAAAAACACTTGAAACTTGAAAACTTTAATAAAATATATGATGATAAGATAAAATATAATAAACACACTGGCTCATAAACTGGATATTTCTTTAACTCCCCTTCTATATATAAAACCGATGCGACCAGTTGTTTCAGGAAAAGGATGGATAACTGAACCCCTTTCTATTTTTATAGAAGGGGAGTTAAAGAAATATCCGATTTATGAGCCAGTGCATTTATTATATTTTATCTTATCATCGTATATTTTATTAAAGTTTTCAAGTTTCAATGTTTTTAAGTGGAATTGGTGACAGAACCATTTGTTTTTGGAGTTTTATATTTTGATGTGCCTTGCCTTTGGTGATGCTACTTCTTCTGTTTTATACCTCTCAACTTTACAGATCTTCACAGAATGTCCAGATTTCTGCTTCATATTTTTGGTGTGTTCCTCCTAAAATCTGCACCTGTCTGGCAAATAGCTGTGAATTGAAGTCATTAAATATTGACAATTTTTTTTCTCCTGTGTGCAATAAAGTTTAAGCAAAGCTGAGTGGGTTTGCCTGTTGCTCAGCTATGCATAGCAGAGTTTAAACATAAAAAGAAGCTAAATAGAAATATACACAATACTAATAGCGAAACTGGAACAGTGTAGTGGTTAGAGCATTTGCCTAACAGGCAGTCAGTCACAGCTCGAGCCCCACAGCAGTCCATGCATTTTCATATGTGAAATACAACTAAAATGTATTTTTCATAAATAGGTAGTGAATATTATTATGTATATGCTAACCAGGGTAGTGTAGCAGCCCTAAACATGAGGTGTCAATGAAATTTAAAGCTCAAGCAAGATTTAGCATCGCTAAGCAGATTTGCGCACTGGTAAGCTGGGCTAAGTATCTACCCCTTTAAGCAATAGTTATCTTAGCTAAGCAAATTTGCCCGGTGCTTAGCTTAGCTCAGCAGTTTCAAAACTGTCCAATCACAGTAAACTGTGGGAAATTAGCTCTTATTTAAACCATGCAGGAGGGAATACAGCTCATAATCGTTTGTAGCTCCCCACTATAGGCACTATGGCAGGTGTTTGTGAAGGTGTGCACTTACAGGCACAGAGCTGGGGCATTCAGGAGTCCAGGGTCATGGTTGGACTCTCATTAAAGACCATGAAGGGCGACTGCAGCAGGACCAGTACCAGGCCTCCCAATACAAAGCGGAGGCCTGGGACCAACTTGCCCGAGATCTCACCACTACCACTGGCATCCCTCAGATTGCTAAGCAGGTCCGGCACAACTTTGCCAACTTGAAGCAGAGGTAGAGAGACCTTTTGGACCAGTGGGTCCAAGATGCTCTAGCAGGGAATGCTCAAGCCATGTGACAGTATTAGTCAAAATAAGTGTTATCCAAAGTCCAGCCTGTGTATGCGATGGATAGGTATGCATAAATGTTTTCTCTTATCTCCTGTACAGCTGCAGATAAGAGGGCTGTGAACTTGGAAGCCCATACCAGCAGGCTGCAAAGGCTGCAAAGGCTGCATCACGAGGCTGGTGATTAGCAATCTAGCTGGTATTAGGTAGGGCAAATAAATAAAATGTAGTAGAATGTCACCTTGCGGTATTTAAAACGGGTATGGTTTTTAGTGACTGAAGAAGCCAGTAGGATATTAATAGTGACATACAGGTTATATATCAATAAAAGTGTAATTACCTGTCAATAAAAGTGAAAACTCTGGTATTGTATGACTAGAAAGTTTCATGCACCAAGAATTGTAAAGTTGTGTTAACCACTGTTTTCCACACTGTGCTATGTCAAAAGGTATGTATAGGAATGTATATAAATGAATGTTGTAATCACAATGTTAGATTGTATAACCAAGAGAGAATTAGAAAGAAAACATTCATGCAAGTGAGAGCAGTTTATCAATAGCTTATTCTGATGAAACACAAACATGTTGTATTTTTAGAAGAAACAGCCACAGTACGAATCTCGGAAGTGTTAGTAAGCTGTATGCTGGTGGTGATATTTTCATATTCATTAAGGATGCACACACCTCCAGACTGGTAGACCAACATTATGCATTACAGATCCTGCAGGTGTAGCTAATATTGTTATAAGACAGTAGTTCAGGTTGTAGCCTGCTACAGGTCCCCAAACATGTCCCAAGACTCACACTCCATGTCCCTAAACACCCTGGAGAATATTAGTGTCCAACCTAACACTCTCATACTGGTTGACTCCAACTAATTCACCATTAACTGGGAAAGCTACTCATGTACTGATGCACATGCCCATCACATTGACCTGGTCCTTCCTAACATGGGTGACTGTTGCTCTACACCAATAGTCAACTCCTCCCTTGTTATACCTGAACACAAATGAATCACCTTTGGAAATCCACAGCCCTCCCCCCCCCTGCACAGGTAACCACCATGAAAATCCTTTCCAAAGCTAACTATGGCCTCATAAAAACAGAGGTGGCTAACCTCATGACAACCATGCAAATGGAGATTAGTTGCATGACAGCTGAATCAAACAACAATGCACTATGGACAGATACACTAATGCATGGATACCACCATACCCAATGCAACCAGGACCCTCACCTCCAAAAAAATGAAGCTCATCTGGTGGCCCCCTGCCATAAAGAAACTGTACAACAGAAGTGGGGAACTGATATGGAATAAGGTGAAGTCCCAAGACTGGAAATACACCCTTATCAGCCTCAATTACAAGTTGAGATCCCTCATCAAATGCTACAAAGTTCGCTGTGAGAACAGAATTGGAGCAGATAGTAAAGACAACCACAAGGCCTCACACACTTATGTAAAGAATTTTCATGGCAATCCCAAGATTTGTTCTGAGCTACAAGACAATGGTACCTCCCAGACATAGCCAATAAATAATGCCAATATACTGGCTGACATCTTGAGTGCAAACTTTTCCCCTCTTTCCCCCTAATATCAGTACACTGCCAGGCACCCAGTATTACTGCAGCACAGGTTAAAACACGTCTGCCCAAAGCCAAGAATACAGCTTCTATGGGACCTGACAATATCCCTGGATGTGTTATACATGAACTATAAAGTGACCTGGCACCTTACCTGTGTGCCCTGTTCAAGCACAACCTCACCTCAGGCTTTTTCCCTACTGAATTGTGCACTGTTACAGTCACCCATCTCCACAAATGGGGTGTGAGTACAGACCCTGGGAAATACTGCCCCAACTGCCTGACAAGTCTGTTATGTGAAGCTATGGAATGCATCATCATGCACCTAATAAACAGGGATATGGGAATCTGCAGACTCAGGATCCCACACAGTTTACTTTTGTAAAGGGTAGGTCATACCTGCTCATTCAACCTCATCAACTTCTTGGTGTCAGTCACCTGAGCTGTGGATGAAGGCAAGGTGGCACATACAGCCTAGCTTGATTTGGCCAAAGCCTTTGATAACATTCTCCACTCAGGAATCATACAATAACTCACTAAGCTAGGCATCAACCCCTATATCACTAGGTGGGAACAGAGGCACAAAGACAGGGGTAGATTGGACATACTGCTGTAATACATTGAGACAGTTGCAGATCTCACTGGGTTTGTTGTAACATCCTTTATGAGGAATATGACATTGGTAATACCAGTAGATGTGAGTATTTACTAACTGTATTCCCCAAAGTACAGAATGATTTACCAAGGACACCAACTGTCTGGGGAACAGACAAAACATAACAGGGAGACATGTGGCCAGTCTGTGGATAGCGTGCCAGTGGAGAGGTATGTCAGAGACATATCACTGCGAGTCATGACATCACACACTAAATGCATGTCCACACAAACCCTGTCAATCTATCAATCTACCATGTGTATAACAGCACTGATGACATAGAATCTGTTCACAAATCTAGGGATATGTCCACCATGTTGGTTGGCTGTCTCTACATATCCTGTCCTGTGACATATGGCCACCTATTGTATGTGAATCTGTTGGCCACCACCTCTGTAATGTCCCTCACACAGGCAAGGGAAAAGGGGCAAGGCCCATATCAAGGAATGTCCCATATGTCAGAACTAGCAGCAGTATCCAGGCCCACAGCACAATACAATGTGGGCACCTACAAAGTTTTATGGCCATAGCAATACCTGACATCTGCACATCTGTACAGAGGACAGACAGAAAGTAGATAGCTAACAGGTTATGCATTAGGATGAATGTTTTGAAAGATAGACATCTGAAACTGAAAGGTATGCCATTACTACATGACAGTAGTCCTCAATGACATGTCCAAAAAACATAGTAGTCTACAATTAATAGCAACATATCAGATCAATATCCAATAGGAGATGCATATAAACATACAGCTCAGAAATCAAGAACAAGATAGTCATTACTCAGAGTCCAGCTTTGCATGCAGGGGTTTATGGTTCCAGTACTATAATCTGCAATCTACTCTTACTTGGAAAAGCATTGTTAAAAGTACTAACATAATGATACAATACATGCAAGTGTGACTGCATATAACCTGGGATACTACCCAGGTATGAAACAAATGCAAAAAGAAAAGATTGTGGTACAAGCCATGTATACTCAGGTGTCCATACACTATACACACACCCTTTGCTACTGTAATGACAGCACATACAAACATGTTATGTACAGGGTATTGAATACACTTATTAAAGATGTCATTACCCTGCTATTTTATCAGACTGGAATGTGGTCACTGGTTACCAGGGTTGTGCTATGCTTAGCAGGTTTAAGCTTTGCTTAAATGTAAATGCTAAGCAGATGTGTGCACTGGTAAGCAAAGCCTACATGGTGAATGCTCCTATTCATTTAACCGTACATTACCACTGCTTACCATTGCGCAAACCCATGCAAATGTGCTGAAAGCTGTTCAAAACCACCTTAACCATTCTTTATCCAACAGTCCTTGTTCTGTCGAGCAACAAAATCAACAGCCCTTGCAAGTCTTGAACCAGGGACCCTGCACAAAACAGCCAAGGCAATTTACCAGTAATCCACCTCAGTTATATAGTTTTATGATGTTTTCTCAAACATACCCTTCTTTGCTACCAGTTTACAATAGGAAAGAGACACTGCGCAATTAGGAAGGATTGGCATCTATAAATGCATATATCTGAATAGAAACATATATATATATATATATATATATATATATATATAGAGAGAGAGAGAGAGAGAGAGGGAGAGAGGGAGAGAGAGATGTAAGGAGATCCATATATGTGTACAACAATATATAGATACATTACCAACAAATACTGAGGTATATATATATATATATATATATATATATATATATATATATATATATATATATATATATATATGTGTGTGTACAAATATATACATGGAGTCCCACAGGGTTTGGTCTTGGGTCCTTTCCTGTTTGGTATCTACTTCTCTGAAGTCCAGGCCAAGACGAAGGGTGTCTGGCTGACAAAGTTCATAGATGATAGCACGTTGGGAGCTATTATTAACTCTCCAAGTGATGATGACATCCTACAGAAAGGCCTCACTGAAACCAACAAATGGTGTCAGAACCATGGCCTTAAGCTCAATGCCAAATAATGTGCCTTCATCCCCCTTGGAAAAAACCTGGTTCCCATGAATTACCACATCAATGGTAGTCCACTGAACACAGAAGGAGTTATAAAAGATCTAGAAACAAAGGTTGACAGCAACCTCTCTTTTGACCACCACATTGCCACTGTGGTCAGAAGGTCCTTCTATGTGGCACATCTCATTACTAAGGGTTTTGCATCCTGGAAGAAAGAGGTCATTGTCTCCCTCTACTCTTCTCTCATTAGGCCAGTCATCGAGTACAATGCCCCATTTGGCATGCACCTCGCCAGGCACCTGCAACAACTGGAGAGGCTGCAAAAGTACCTCCAAAGAGGATCCTAGGCCTTAAACACTTGACCTATATGAACAGACTCAAAAAACTCAAACTGTTCTCTGTCTCATATCACCTACTTAGAGACGATCTCTGCTTGGCTTACAAAGCCATGTCTGACCCAGCTCTGTTAGAAATGCTGCATCTAAAGAAATCCCAATCCCTCTGTACCACATGCTCCAGAGACCTCAACTTCATTACCACAACCAACAAAACATGCTGGAGGGGCAGGCTCATAACACAGAGACTGCCCATGCTATGGAATAGACTTCTCATACATGTCAAGCAGAGCACCTCACTAACCATCTTCAAGAGAAATCTTGATGAGTGGATGGGAAATAGAAGATTCACCCCGTGGATCACTTCAGTGGCTCTGCTTTACAGAGGCACTGGGAACTAAGGTTGGGTGGCATGATGACAGGGTAACCCTATCAGCTAGGCTTGTAAAGGCTCCAGGGCCATTAACCTAGCACACACCTATGAACTTATAGATACATATATAGATATATAATATATAATATATATATATATATATATATATATATATATATATATATATATATATACATATATAACATACACATGTATCTATCTATATGTATGTATATATATATATATATATATATATATATATATATATATATAGATGAATCAATGTTGAACATTGCAAAAGTGCTCACTTATCTACAATAAAAGCTTTTGGGTTTTATTTATCTGGATTGGCAGAATTTATTCCAGCTACCTCCAGCTTTGGGTGTGGTTTTCATTTTGCATATACATATACATATATATATATATATATATATATATATATATATATATATATATATATATATATATATATATATATATATAGATTGCCTTCAATTGCCTGACAGTTCATTTGCTCAACAGTTCATTTGCCTGATAGTTCATTTGTCTGACAGATAGAAAAAGGCAAATAAAAGGTATATGTCCTTTTCCCCACAGTAGTGCAATCCTGGAGTTTGAATATATTGTTAAGGAGGGTGTGGGGTACACAGTCCCTCACACTGGGGGGTGTGGGTGTTGAAGCCCCCCCACCTACTATGGTTTTATAATGTCTACTTTGTTTTTTTTATTGTTCACTAAAACCAAATTAGGTGGGGGCTTCGCCCCTCCCCACACCCCACAACTATATATTCAAACTCCAGGATCAAACTACTGTGAGGAAAAGGACACATACCTTTTATCTGCCTTTTTCTAATTGTCAGGCAAGTGAACTGTCAGGCAAATGAACTGTTGAGCAAATGAACTGTCAGGTAATTGGGCTGCCTGAAATTTCTGTCGGGCAAATGAAGGTGACCCGTATAATATATATATATATATATATATATATATATATATATATATATATATATATATATATATATATATATATATATATATATATATATATATATATATATATATATATATATGCAATACATGTCCCAAAATGCCCATACAAACATATGCTGCTGATAGACCACCCACAACTGGGGCAGCATGCACAGTTGGATACAAAAGCAGCCATGAGAGTCATATCTGCCCTTTCAACAGTCCAAATAAATAAGTCAACAGCACATTAGCTACACAATCATGATAGGCCATACATAATGGCCAGACATAGAACCTCTTAGCAAAACAAATAAAATGTCTGAACATAGCAAAGAAAAATACAACCAGCCAGTAATTCACACTTGTTTATTATACTCTGATGTCTTGGCCAAAGCCTTCAAGGAGTAAATCATTACCAGAAATACATGCCTTAATCACAAGAAGCAATTAATACCTAATAACATAATTGAATACACAGCCTCCAATTACACTCCTCATTTATCCCCCTATGGGATCAAGTATCACAGTTAATATTTATACAGTGATACTGTACATAATAATTGTCCTTTTATGAATGTTTCATCATACTGAGGAACAGACTTTTTCAGAAACAGAACCTTGGGACCCACTATTGTCCCCATGGTAAGATTTATTCAAATGTATGGCTATAAAACTGTCATATTTATTATCAGTAATATGTCTCACATGTTCTAACAGCCTAGTTTTAAAACATGTGTTACTGCCCCCCACATAAAATATGTTACAAGGGCATGTAAGAGCATTCTCTATGCACCAACATTTTGAATGTACAGACTTCAACATGTTTCCCAGCCTTTCACCTCAGCAGCAATTACAGCATTAAATAATGATAGACCAGTATACCTATCCACCTACTACTGTATGACATCTGGACAAAGCCTGACATAATTGGTGGACAGAGGCCCAAATACATGGTCATACTTGAAATATTGCTATAATATATTGAGAAAGTTGCTGGTGTTACAGAGTTTGTTGTAATATATCTTTTCTGAGGGATATAAAGTCAGAAAAGCAAATACAATCACCAGAGTATGCTACTGATTTGCCAAGGACAACACCTGTCTGGAAAACAGTCCATACATAACAGGCTAACCTGTGGCCATTATGTGAATGGCCCTACATTTGAGAGCTATGCAGAGACAGAACTTTGTCAGACTGAAGCCCATGCAGAACTAGCATGTGCAAACAAATCCTGTTAAACAGGAAAGCAATATGGTAAATTATCAAATTCTGATAGATATCCTCAAATCCCTGTCCTTACATGTACTCTCTTTCAAATGGTTCCAATCCTACCTAAATACTAGAAAACAGGCCGTACTTTGGGGGTAACAGTCTATCTACCCTCCTACCAGTTAACCTTGGTGTACCTCAAGGGTCCATATTAGGACCTCTTCTTTTCTCCATATTCATCAACAACCTTCATCAAGCAATTCCCCAAGCTACTTCCATACAATATACTGATGACTCCACAATTATATGCTCCGCTAAATCCATCTCTGACCTTCACTTCACTACCCAAAATGTCTTTAACACTGTGGAACAATGGTTCACCCATCATTGCCTACTCTTAAACCCCAAAAAAACTAAACTCCTCCTTTTCAATCCTAATCTGAAATCCTCCCCCTTAGAATTTTCTATTTCTTCCACTAATGGCACAAGTATATCACCTGCCCTAACTACCAAGCTACTTGGTGTCACCATAGACAACAATCTTTCCTTTGACACACACATTAACAACACTATTAAATCAATCAACAAAAAACTTGGCTCTCTGTACAGAATAAAACCCTTTCCATCACCCACAGCTAGAACTACTATTGCACATACTCATCTAATCTCTACACTCCTCTATGCCTCTTCCATTTTCACCAACCTATCTAAGAGCAACCTCAGTTAGTTGGAAAGCTTCTACAATAATATAGCCAGATTTGCTACTGGTAACCCATTTAAAACTCACCACTATGTTAACTTAAAGCAGCTTGATTGGGTGGAGCTACAGAATCTAATCACTTACCACCAACTAATCATTGCATATAAAACTCTCTACCAACCTTCCAATACTCCTAGTCTCTCTACCATCATCACCCCCTATAACAATCTGAAGTACTTACGTTCATCTCAGAAACTTCTAGTCAAAACATGTAAATCTAACAACAGGGCTGGGGATTCTCTTTTCTCATATACTGGGGGAAAATTCTGGAATCTTCTGCCCTGTGACCTTTCCTCTATTTCCTCTTTATCACTCTACAAAAAAGACTGAAACTTTTCCTCAGAACACACTGGTCATGCAACTGTACTAAACCTGCCCAAACCTCTCCCCTACCCAATTTATGCTCTGTCTCCCCTTTTTTTCTTTTAATTAATTCTTCTGTCATTTCCTTTTTTACAATATATGACCTCTATGCTCTGTATCTCATTATTTTTCCTTCTCTCTCTCACTTATCTGTGAGAAAAAAAAATTAGTAAAACTATTTAATTATTATTTTTTTCTTTGAAACTCATTGTTACTATTACTGATCATTAAGCAGCCTCTTTATTTGCGTAATGTACGGTATATGGCATCAGACTATTACCTCCTTGTTTTTTTTTTCTTTGCTGTTAAGAGATTTACTTTACCTGTAAATTGAACTAGCCTCTAAGCCTCCTTTTGCATTTATGGAATGTACCTCCATGTCTTTTTTGAAATTCCAGTTTTCATTGTATTTGTTACCTCTTCTTCAAATGATTTCCTATTAACCATATGTATCAGTGTATATATTACTATACTTTCATTCTTGTTATATATTCTCTTTGTAATTTTTTATGTTAACAGTTTTGTCATGGAGCTTATCTCCCCGGGCCTCTACTGAAAATGGACATATATCCAGTTAGACTAGCCCGGTAAACAAATGTAAAATAAAACATAAATAAATTAAATAAACTAGCAGTATTCCAAACATATAACAGCAATACTCACATTCTGCCCCTAAGTCTTGAACCTTCTCCACCATTTAGTTGGCTTACCTCCACAAGACTTGTTAAAGGTAATAGCTCACACAAGTCCAGGATGTCTTCCTCACAAGTAAGGGAAAGGGCCAATGCCCACTTGGAGTACTTATTTATAGGAGTGTGTTGCCGTGACATTGGCTATTGGAAGAACTAAGCAGCTGCTCTTCATGCAGTTAGCAAGTGGGGAACCTCAATAGGTGCACAGGCCATCACCTGGTCATGAGCATCACCTACAAAAGCCATGTTGCCACATATTCAAATCAACTCTATCCCTGTAGTGCACAGAGAGAGAAAGAGAGAGACAGAGCGATAACAAATGAAACATAAAGTGGAAAAGAGAAGAAGAATAAAGGTAAGTGGAAAATGTGAGCAAGTAATTGAATGTAGTACTTGGCCTGTTGTTTTTCTTTTGGCTTTTCCCGGTTAGTGGTCACCACAGCGGAACTCTGGTCTGCTAATGATTGGAGGTCGATTTTTATGGTGCCAAGGTGCCAGCCCAATGACCAACCTTCAACGAAGACACGCCCATTCACACATGTCTTTCAAATGCCATTCGACTGCTAGGAGGACATGCAGACTCCACATAGAAGGTGCTCCAACTGAGAATCGAATGGGAGAACCTCTTGCTGTGATGCGACAACATGGGAAATATGATGTGGAGGGATATATGTCCCAACAAGACTTGCTGTACTAATGTCCTGCTAAATAAATGCTATGACCATAGAATCTGGCCCTCTCTGCAGTGGGAGATATCACAAACATACCTCTCAACTGTACAGATCTTCACAGAATGTCCACATTTTACTATCATATATTTTTCTCTGTTCCTTCTGAAATCTGTACTTTTCTGGCAAATAGCTGAGGATTGAAGTCATCAAGTAATGACAAACACTTGAGTTTAAGACTCCAAATCCTTAAGAATATTCACCGTAATGCAAAATGTATCATTCTACGAACTTCCTATGTTTGTAACAGGAATATTTAAAGTCTGTCCCTATTTATTCCCCCATCATTTTAGGCTTTGTCCAGATGTGATGCTCTGAGAGGATGCGAGGTAGGATCACAGCTCAGGAGCCTGACTCACCCTGGGAAAGGACAGCTCATATATGACAACCCCAGGGGTGTCTATCAAACAGTTGTGGCTATGCCACTGCTAGGCCAGTTAATAGGATGTTTTCCATATCCATGTTACCTGTCATTATGAGTATGACACATGTTTGCCTTGTAAAGCTAAGAGACCTACAGAAGGCATGTGTATAGTAAAGTACTGTTGCAGACATGTGTGTTGAACTGCATGTGAGATCTTGAATTATATAACATTCAACTGTACAGTGTTCTGCTGGACAATAAGCACATGTATGGCAAATATCTGCAGTCACATACATATATACCTGTGTTATATCAGGCAGGTCTGTGAGCAATGACATTGTAACATAGCCTACTTATGACTGCTGGACATCTTCCAGGTTATCACAGTGATGCAAACCCTACTGTGCAATCAACTTACTAATGTATGGTGCAGCTATATTAATACAGTATCAATACTGATGTCCCTTTTGACATCCATTTATGTGTGCCATTGTCCAGACATACTGCTGTAACAGGTTGAGAAGAATGACTGAGTGGCAAGACTGTAAATACAGTGTGCCATACTAACACAGAACAGAAATGTATACCAGGTATCCCCTTGAGCACATGTATGCATGAATATTTTCATCTGGAAGGCACAAAACTAATCACATGGGTTTCAAGCATTCAGGTACATAGGTTGTGCATGTTGCACATGTGTGTAATATCAGTGTCAGTGCATACAACAGACATGAATGTATACAGCTACTGTTTGCTGCATTGTCCTGACATTGATATGGGTACTAGAGATATTCAGGTATTAATTAGAGAAGTGTCCACCTGTGTTATGACCCTCTACCATGCCTACCACTACCAGCTATATCAACAGCTATATACAGTGGATATTACAAGTGTACACACCCCTGTTGGAATGCCAGATATGTGTGCTGTATGACAATCAGACCACAGAAGATAATTTCATAATGTTTCTCATCTTGAATGTGACCACTAACCTGTATAATTCCATTGAAATACAATCAAAGGTGTTTCTAGGAAGGTGAGAAAATATTGTCAAGTGAAGATGTGCCATGATGTTAGAATCCAGACCAAGATGAATTAATGCTGTAGCCATCTGAAGAGGTGCATACACAGCATATCAGTTTAAGGATGTGCACACTCATTCAACTGGCTTATTATACCAAGTATTATTTCCATATGTTTTCACAGACCAGATTGTTATGTTTTCAATTGAATTGTACAGGGTATAGGTCATACTACAGGTGGGAATTGTTATGAAATGGGTTATTGTGGTGTCATGTTCCAATTGCAAAAATACCAGGCAGTATATCAGGGGTATGTACCCTTTATATCCACTGTAACTATATGGACACAGCAGTACTTGACCTGTATATCCAGCCTCCACCAAGGTAGAGTAATCCCCTTTGGTGGACAGCAGCAATACACAAACCACATAATAGGTTGTAACATTAGCTGTACAGGGACACATAGGTGCAGGTAACAACTTGGAAGCAAGTCCACCTATATCTGAGCAAGCATGTAAGTTCACAGGTGACTTCCTGTGAGGTTGACTATGACTATGAATCAGATATATCCACACCACCAAGGACAATTGCAACTGTGTCTCCACATATGCTGTAAGTCTCAGAGGAAACAACAGAATTCACCCTGTACTGGTGGTAAAGAAAACCTCATACACACATGCCGTGGATATAGGCAACTTGCATCACACAGGTTAGGTGGGAACATGCCACTCTGTCCATCCCAGTTGTACAGGGGGATATGCACATCAACCACACTCATTCCTTCAGCAATGGTGAGCATGTACATATTGCCTACTGATGCCAACAACAGCATAATTCCATGGGGCATAATAAAATAACTGTCTGCCTCCTACATGAACTCAGGCATGTGCTCACACCTCCATCACACATGACAGTCAACCACAGACCAGCCACCGTCCACACACCATCCACATGGAAGATGCCCACTGTCAACCCTCTACACAGAAATTAATGGAGAATAGTGGATTATGCAATCAAGTGTCCAACACTGCGGGGAATAAGATAGCTCAAGGACAGGTGTGTAATGCCAGTTTCTATAGCCATGATAGCTTGGAGGATTTTGGTGTAGTGTGGATTATTTGCAAATAATATCCACTGTCGATGTGCATTTTGGCAACTGTATGAGGTCATGTGGCCTTTTTCCTGTTTATGTCTTCCAGGTGACATGCAGAGTGCTCGCCTACCAGCATTCTCTGCTGGGGAAACTGACATCATCACCCAATATGTGATTGGACATTATGCCCTGTTATTTGGATGGAGTGCAGAAGATGTGCATGAGAGGACCACCCTGTGGAACAGTGTGGTCCACAGGGTACATGATGAGAGCCTGCACAGCAGAACTTATGAGCATGTGCAGAGTTGGGCCACTGACCTCATCCTCCATGCCCGTCAATGGGCTGCTGCTGTAGCGAGGGACCAGCTAGCCACAAGTGGGGGCCCAGCCATCCAGCCCCCACTGACACCCACAGAGGAGCTCCTCACCAAACTTGGTGCACCAACGCATAAGCCATGACGCTGAGGGATGCATTGTGAAGGTGGGTTGCACACACACACTAGACGAGGAGTGTGCAGGTAAGGGCCCAGTGAGGATTAGTACACTAATGTATCAGACATACATGTATCTGTATTTTATCTACATGAATGTGTTAGGTCCGATTGCAGTTGGATGAGGGTTTTCTAATGCACAGAGGTGCACATTTATGGTGAGGACAGTACATTGTGTATTATTGCAGTTAGTACTGCAGATGTGCAGACCAAGGCTGCATGTGAGCCTGCTGACAGTAACTCCTTCTCACAACTACCTAGGACTCTCTGGTCTACATATGGGACCGCAGCCTGAAGCTGGTGAGTATGATATTGTTCTGTTGTTGCCTGGCAATACCCCAAGCATGTGAAGTGCATGCAATTTACCATGCACACAACCATCAGTAATAGCTATATTGCTTTATGTAATAGCTATATTGCTTGTAGTGCATGTTCACTTGTGCTGGGGTTAAATGTATTGCATCACAATGGTAATCACTGGGGCCTACCTGATGTGAATTCATCATTCCTGTAGCATACCTCACAATTTGTCAGTGCCAAGACATCTGGACAGAGGCCAGCAAATTGGTCTGGACAAGGATCATGCGTGACACATTAGTGGTATACAGTGCATATAAATTGTGTACACACCCCTCTTAAGATGCAAGGTGTTCCTGTTACATACTAATTAGGACCACAATATTATAGTCCACATCTCATCCAGCCTTTAATGTGACCCATAACAGGAACAGTTCACTTGCAAAACCAAGCATCTGGACTCATGTATTGCACCTACAAGACTGGCCACCTGTGAGGGTGGCAGATGTCATGTCAGCATGATGTTTCAGTCGGATATGATACCTCATGCTGCCATATGTGTCAGTACACTTACTGTGGCCTATTTGGCTATAATATCACAAACATGGGCATTGTTAAGGCACACAGACCACTTCCAATCACGTATAGGTTGCAAACATATGGATATTCCAGACACATCTGTACAGGGGACTGTACAATGGTTTAACGTGTTGCATGTGATGCAGTTACTGTTACCAATGGTAGCAGGAGGTGGTTACCAGCTGTGTATGGTATACACATCAAAATGGTGTAAGCCACACAAGGTATGATCTTTACACACACAAACAGTTGCCAGCATTAGGATTATAACTCCTGCCTATCGAGGTATTCCTACTATAGTGTTATGCAGTTATTAGACACGCCACCATGCTTATACATTTCCATCTCTTCCAAAGGTACTTCTAAGGTTGATGACATCAACAGGTCTACTAAATGGGAGTGAAGGGAAGTATAAAGGGTAGTACATAGGTCAAAAATGGTTTGAGTCTGACAGCATATGATTCACACACACACACACACACGCACACACGCACACACACACACACACACACACACACACACACACACACACACACACACACACGCACACACACACGCCAGTATTGGAATGAGAACTCCTGCCTATCTAATAATTTCTACTATAGTGCTCCGCAATTATCAAATGAGCCACAGAGCTTATATATTTCTACCTCTTCCAAAGGTACTTCTAAGGTGGACGACATCAATAGGTCTAGTAAATTGGATTGAAGGGAAGTGTAAAGGGTAGTACACAGGTCAAAAATATTATGAGCCAGACAGTTCATGATTCACACACATGCACACACACACACACACACACACACACACACACACACACACACACACACACACACACACACACACACAAGCACACACACTTACCAGCATTGAGATTAGAATTTCTGCCTATCTAGGTATGTCTACTATAGTGTTATGCAGTTACCGCATGCACTACAGAGATTACTGAACTTTCATATGGCCCAAGCTGCTGATAACTGCACAGCTGTGGTAAAGTATTACAGGTGGAAGGCAGTCTGCCTTCTGTTCCACCCATACATCATGCTAGTTCTTTCTGTCTTAGACTTCAGCTAGCATTATGGCTTGGCACTTCACCAGGTTATTGTATCAAAAAGTGTGGCACACCTAGGAGCTGTCAGCAGTTCTCGTTCATCACAGATGTAGGCCCAGTACTGACTAGTTATGTCCTGTTAATAACTGCACAACTGTAGTAAAGTATTACAGGTGGAAGGCAGTCTGCCTTCTCTTCCACCCATGCATCATGCTGGTTCTTTCTGTCTTAGACTTCATCTAGCATTATGGCTTGGCACTTCACTAGGTTATTGTATCAAAAAGTGTGGCACACCTGCGAGCTGTCAGCAGTACTCGTTCATCACATGGCATGTTTGAAGGGAGGTTATCTGTGCTTTCACCCATTAACCTGGTGGACTTGTCCATTCTGAGGCACTGTTGCAACTGCCTCATGTACACAGACAACCCTCCCCTCTAAACTCCAAACACTCAGACCTGTGAGGGTTACCCATATATCATGCAATGTGGATATATGCACCCTCCAGCAAAGACTGGACTAGCAGGTCCAGAGGATAAGATCAATACCTGCCCCACACTATGTGGAACATGTAACTCACCATGACACCCACTTTGACAGCCATGACATACAGTGAAAAGCCACACACCCACCTTCCCAGAGGCACTCAATGGACATTTACCCAAACAGCACAGACCAGCAAGGCAGACACTCACTCAGACACTGCAACATGGCACATGCTAAGGGACACATATTAAGCCAACACAGTGTGCCCCTGAACCTAAGTTCCAAGGCTAACCACCTTGCACAATACAGTGATCATGGGTAACTCAATACTGAGGCACACACATGTCCCACTCACTAAGTTGAATATGGAGCAGGTAACCGCCAAATATCTATCAAATGCCAGCATCCTATACATGACACAGCCAGTCATGGCACTCCACTACTCCACACACTATGAGTATCACTCTGTATCCATGTGGGTGTGAATGACTTGGGACACACCTCGCTGAACAACATGACAAGTGACATGGCTGAACTCTCTGATTATGTGGTCCAGACAGGTGTGACTGTAGCCCTGGGCAGTGTACCACTGTCACTCAGAATGATGCTGCAGTACTATCAACAGATGATTGACTGCAACATTGGCTTACATGTTATGTGTCATTCTCAGGGGATCCAGTACTACCTCTCTGCTTGGGATGACATGATTGACAGAATCCAATGATTTGCCATGGATGTCCTACATCTGTCACCGCTGGGTTTCCAGGTACTGGCGAAGTGTCTTGCCCGCTCTATGATGCCTTATTAGGCAGTGTTTCTAATGTTATTACCATCATAACAGCTACATATTAATGCAATCTGAGGGTCATGCTGCTCAACAGTAGACATCTAACTGTCAGAATGCAGTCACTCATAGCAGTCACTGAAGTGGAGAACACATGTTTGCTGTAATGGATAGGTGGTTCACAACAGCAGACATCAGACCTGCAGTATCAGGCTATGATGCATTCCACAGGTGTCAGCCCCCAAACATAGACCACACCTCTACAGGTGGTGCTGTCTCCATATTCATTATGGCTGGGAACACCTCCAGACTAGTATCCCATCATAATGCACTGGAGATACTTCTGGTACAACTGCCTTGGGGTAATAGTGCAATTCAGACCATAGCCTGCTATGGGTCCATATCCATGTCCCTAGACTGTCAATGCACATTCCTCAACACCCTGCCATCTATGATGGACCAACATAACACTGACATAGTATGAGTCTTCAACTACTCCTCCATCATCTGGGGAAAGTAGTCAAACACCAGTACAGTGGCCCAACACTTCTGGGATTCATCATTTCCATTCCCCTGAACCAGGTTATACTGACCCCTGGTAGAGGATGCAACAACCTTGACATGTGTTGACCACTTAAATATGGGTCTGTTGCTCATCCACAGATGTCAATCTCTGCATAGTGAGAATCACACAGGCTGTAATCAACATGGAACTCAACATGTCAGCAACACCCCCCACAAAGGTAACCACCTTGCAAAACCTCTCCAAAGCTGACTTTGCAGCCATGAAAACAAGGGTGGATGCCTTCACGGCACCCATGGCAATGGGAAATAGCTGCATGACTGTAGAATCATACACATAGACACTTTACAAACAGGTACATGAATGCATGGTACTAGCCAGAGCCAACAGAACCTAGACACAGCCCTACAAGCACTGGGAGACAATGTGATGGTCACCTGCCATTACCAGAGTGTACATAAGAAAGAGGACACTGTTGCAGAGAAGGGTGGTGTCCCATGACTGTTGAGCTCCCTTATTAGCCTCAAACACAACTTTGAATCCCTCATGGAATCCCCTACAGTCATCTATGACAGCAGACATGCAGCAGACACTGACAAAAGTCAGAACAGCCTTTGATAGTTACATCAACAACCTCCACAGCATTAAACACAAGTGCTGTCAGTTACTGCACAATGCTAATACCTATCCTGAGACAACAGATATGGCCACAGTGTTGGCAACACATTTAGTGCCAGCTTTACCCCTCTCTCCCCCCACAAGTAAAGTGCTGAGTGAATGTGTTCTCACATGCTGTATCCCATTTCTGTTCTAGATGTCTGTGAGGTGTCTCTGTGTCACCACAATGTGGCCCTGCAACAAGACCATGGGGTATGGCAGTGTGGTAACTCATCCACCATGTCATCGGCAGGGTAAAGTAGGTGTACAGAAATCCCTGGTCTGTAACACAGTGGTTGCATATGCCTCACAGATTATAGTGCTGAGGGTTGTACATAGGTATATGTTGATTTACAACATCTGTTGTAGAATGTAGAATGTTATGTGTTGTGGTTTGGACACACCTCCAATTGCTAAAAACCACAGCCACAGGGGATATTCATCAACCAAACACACTGAGATTACTATTCACACTCCCCCCCACACACACACTTGCCAGTACTGAGATCCATAGGTTCATTACTTCATAGGTGTATAGTAGGTGAATGGGCCTGAAGACTCTACAAGGCTAGTCCAAGGAAATACCCTGGCATCAGGCCACATGAAAATAGTCCTCAGTGTGGCTCAGGAGTTTAGTCACTGGAGTGATCCCTAGGGGTTGGTATTGTATTTTCCATCCACTCATCCAGATTTCTGTTGTGAGTGGCCAGTGATGTGCACTACTTCACATGTATGTGATTTATATTCCATAACATGGACAGTGTCTGGGTTGTGCACATGTCCCAGATGCATGTTCTTTGAAGTGTGGAAGTGTGCTTGAGGTCTCTCGGGCATGTTGTGTGGACAGATTGGCATCTTCAGAAGTAGCATTCCTGACCTCATTTGGTGAGAATTGGCTATGTAACTGAGGTAGTGATTGCACCTACATAGACAGTATGATACAGGTATTAGTTGGAGTTATTGGCATCTGTCCATATAGGGCATGTGTATAAGGCATGGTATTCACTTTGTGGGTTACATTTGCAGACTCTCCAAACTTGTTGCAGGCATCCAGTGAGGAACATGGAAAAAGGGCCACTGTACACATTGATTGGGCTACTGAGTGGATGGAACAGGGTGTCATGTCATTTTACTTGCTGGATAACACACACTCAGTCAGGAGATGTAACACATCAAATTACTTTCAGATATCAGTGACACTGTTGTGGTCAACAGGCATGTAGTCTACTGCAATCACACTGTGGGTACTATTTGTGAGGCAATTTGCAGGAGAACTACAAATAGAGTGGTTGCTGCCTAGCCAAGTGTGTTCGTGTATGACTCGTGGGTGGAGAGTGGTCTGTGAGTATTAGAAGAGTTGCCTATATTGTTCACGAATCCATACTGTCATATAGTCATTGCAGATGGCACTAGACATTTAGGGCTGTGGACTGTCTACACCAACATCTACACTGTTTGACAACTGTTGGCCTTGTAATGTGGAAATTGGGTCGTATACTAGGTCCTCAATATAATAATTTAGCAAACCCACCCCCAATGGATCCTGTTATTACACAATCACACCAACACACACTTGCCAGTACTGAGTTTCAAACCTTTACCTAGCTATGTATTTCTACTACAGTGTTACACATTTATCACATGCACCACAGAGCTTAGAGGATGACTGTTGTCTCAAGGTACTTCTAAGGTGAGGAACATCACCAGCCCTTGTAAATACTGCCATTGGGTGATGTAGTGGGTGAGAGATTTCACAAAATATTTTACCCTACACACATTTAGATTTGCCAGGACTGAGGTTCATACCTCTGTCTAACTATGTTTTCGGACCATTATGTTACTCATTTAACCACATGCACCACTGACCTTACATGGTTTAGTTGCCAGCAGGTACTTCTAAGGTGAATGATATCTACAGGACTGCTAAATTCAAGCACTGTGAAGTGTACTGGGTGTAACCAGGGCATAAATCTTTAAGGTATGGACATATATATGTAGGTATATGTACACACATTCAAACGCTTGCCAGGAATGAGATTCAAATCCCCTACCTATGTAATTACTGTTACTACATTGTTTCACATATATCACACATGCCACAGGATTACAGGTCAGTCCCTGTTCAAGCATACCTCTAATGTGAGTTACATCAGCAGCAGTGCTAAAGGAAGGGTAAGGGAAGTGTAGTAAGTGTGTATGACCACAAAATCAGGTCTCTACAAAGACACATACACTTTCTCATGCAATCACACACATTTTCACAGTTGCCAGGGCCAGGATTAGAATTCCTACCTAACTAGTTTGTTACACCATAGTATTACACAGTTATCACAAGTGCCACCCAGCTTATATGTTAGAGAGTTGTCCAAAGGTATCTTTGAAGATGAGTGACATCAGCAGCAGTGCTAAAGGGGGGGGGGTAAGGGAAGTGTAGCAAGTGGGAATGACCACAAAATCAGGTCTCTACAAAGACACATGCTCTCACACACACACACATTTTCACAGTTGCCAAAACTGGGATTAGAACTCCTACTAAACTAGTTTGCTACACTATAGCATTACACAGTTATCACAAGCACCACAGAGATTACATGTTAAAAAGTTGTCCAAAGGTATCTTTGAAGGTGAGTGACATCAGCAGCAGTACTGAAGGAAGGGTAATGAAAGTTTAGTGAGTGTGAATGACTTAAATCACATTCATCTAGAAACACACACACACACACACTCACACAAAACTTTACATTTGACAGGATGGGGTTACAGCTGCTACATGGATACATATTTGTACTGTAGTGTTACACAGTTATCACAAGCACCACTGAGACTATAGGGCTGAGGGCTAACCAAAGGTATTTCTACAGTGAATGACATCAGCACATCATGTGATATAGGCCGATGGGATATGTACAGTTAAATAACACTACAGTATAAGCTATTAAAATTCAGAAAAAAGTAAGCAAATTATATGTCAGGACTTGCATAATATAAAATATTACTATAGCTTTTGTTTTACCAGTTCTTAACTTCTAAAAACGAAAAATAGATTTCTCACATATTTGCTTAAAGAAAATAAAGAAAAAGAAAGTTAATTTCTGTTTTCACAGAAATCACTGTTGAACATTGACCTAGATTTTCTTCAAAACAGCTGAAGAAGCAAGGTGAGAAGCAAGGCAATCAAGAATCCAACATTATACACAACTGATCATTCTTTTGTTCTCAGTTTTTTAAGTGTTAGTTGCTTCATAAATGACACGTGAAGGGAATGTAATATACAAGAACAAAGAAAACAAAATCACCAGCACTTTAACACTTCTAATTATCATATTACATAGAAATGACATTTAGTAACCCCAGCAATGCACATACTAACCAAAGTTAAACAAATGAAATAACATTCTTAACTTATATAGTATTTAAGTTACCAGTTATATTGTTTATAATTTAATGACATTCTCTTACAGGAAGTATTTGTATAACATTTATAAATACATTTATAAGTTTAGTTAAATTAATTGTATTAAGTATTTCACTATAAATATAGTAAAACAGTAAAAGTAACTGATTCCTTATTATGAAAAATTGTTTAATTTAAAATATAAATACATACTAACAAACCCTTTGAAGCTTAAAGTCCAGTACAAGCCTTTTATTTAAATGGTAAATCTATTGTTTCAGAAAATAAAAGTCCTGCAACCAGAGAATAAAAGTCATTTTTTTAAGCTTTTTTTTAATTTTAGAAGCAATTTCCCAGGAATTCATCTCACTGTCTATCTTGATGGATACATGTTTCCAATCCATTTCTTCAGTATTATTAAATATTTTAGTTTTGTTGACAAAAAGAGATGTCTCCTTCAGTGTGCCAAATATTTTTGTTCCTTCAGAAAGAAATAGTTTGATTTTTTGCAGGAAACACCAACGTGGCTTTAATATTGTTGTTTTAAGTTCCTTGATCAGTGTCAATCAGGATTTTGTTTTACTCATTACTGAAATAATCATTGTCAAATCTGATTACATGTTTACCCATTTTAATAGGTGGGCCAGACAAAACTGTTTTTAATATCTGATCCTTTTCTAAGCTAGACATAAACTAATGTACTGTAATTGAACCTGGTAGTAAGTTTTCATTCTTTGAAGGGGTCTCAGGCATCTATTGCTTTTCAATTCCAAAAGATAAATTTTAATGTAGATTTAATGTTTTATGTAACCAGGTTGTTAAGAAGTTTATTATATTGTGTCCCTCATACGTTTCAGCTATACCATAATTTTTAATGCTATTTCATCTCAGTCTATTTTCTAAATCATCAACTGTATCTATGAGCCAGTTATATTTTCTTAAAAGAAATTCATTCTGAGACTCACCTTCAGTTATTCTCCCTTCATGATCATTTAGAGCTTCTTTCATACTGCTGATTTGTGCACTTTGTTGTTTCATAAGAATTTCTAAACAATCCATCTTCATTCTGACCTCTTTTTTGAAACTTCTTGTTTTAGTATCCATTTTAAGTAATAAATCCTGCATATTACTGACTAGATGTCTTTTTTTAACACAAGAATCCTAAGTACAATTTTTTGAATGACTCGTGTTGAAGACTCTTCTCCCTTAACCAATCAGTTGAAATTCTGACAGGGAAATTACAGCTTTTGAAAAAAAAATCAGCTGTAATTCTTTTATTTGACTATTAATTATTAAAATCAGCTATAAATGTCTAAAAATGTTAATTGTTTTGATTATATGTTCTGTCAGAGAAAAGTTTTCAGCCACAGAGCTTTCACCAGTTCTTGCTGTCAGTTAGCCATCTTGGCAAGACCCCTGAGTAGCTATTCTTAATTCCTTAGGAATCAGGATTAAGCAATAGCTGCCCAATGAAGGTCTGCATGTTTTCCTCATTTACATATTCCACATATTGTAGCTGACTTACTTGTTAGAATAATTTAAGGGTCTACTTACCTTATTCATTTGTGCAATGTTTTACTTACCATTTGAAATATAAAAGTAAAGTTAATTGTGTGACCTACTAACAGATGACAGCACAGTAATCTCCAATCAAATACCATATGAAATAGGTTTTGCTCCAGTTTCAAAACTCTGAGCAATAGACAGAATTTCCACATTCATTTACAAAATTAAGTATTCCATATAAAAGAAGACATAAATCAAAAGCCTATACAATTAAAACAAAAGTTCTGTGAGTCCAAGCAATATGGAGTGTGGCTTTTCACAAAAAGCTGAGGACAGTCTTGTTAAACCATTATCAGTCTCCCTCAGTAAGCTCTTAAAAATAAATGTTCAATAGAATTCTGTTGTGAAGTGTTGTCAATTTTGGAAATGAAAATCTGGGGCTAAACAGTTTAATATGTAAACTATACAAAATTTCATGATGAAAACTATTTTTTGAAACTATAAGGGTGCCCTTTTCTTGATCAGGGCTAACAATTCTCAACTGCTA
The DNA here is from genome assembly GCF_019279795.1 of Protopterus annectens. Classification (NCBI taxonomy): domain Eukaryota; kingdom Metazoa; phylum Chordata; order Ceratodontiformes; family Protopteridae; genus Protopterus; species Protopterus annectens. The sequence continues at coordinate 283,385,357 of NC_056726.1, read as the reverse complement.
TGAGGTGGTTATTGCTTTATAATTTTTGGTATCAGATTTTTGCCTTCCTCATTCTAGAGTTACATATTTTCTTTTGAGTGTTCTTAAAAAAGATGGGGCTGCTCATGAGTCTGTATATTAGATATTATTAAGTAAATGAAATAAGCCTGCAAAAAGATGCTTAGCACTATCTACATGGGGTCTACTATATAAAGAGCTTTTATTCCAAAAAAAGAAAGAAATAAAAAGAAAGAATGCGCTCCTTTGTGGACCCTCTACTGTAACATTTTTAAGGGCAGTGCTATGATTTTTAATGTTCAATGGATGATAGGTATGCCAGAGCCATAACAGAGTCAAGTTTAGGTCCTGTCTTTTATATCTTGTTTCCTTTAAGAATATAACATTCACAGTGGACAAGGTACTGGTTGTATGTTATGTGTACTTGGATTTGTTAACAAGTTATACAAACAATATAAAGAGATAACCGTTCAGGGGCTAAAGGCTAAACATGATAGTTAAATGATGGAATGGAGGAAATAATGGTGGGAGACATGCTATCTAACACAATGAATTTAGTCAGGGGGTGTTCTTTAAAGCTCTGTTAAGTATATTATTCTATTAAAAATCTTTGTCTCCATAATCAAAGGAGGGAGCAGATTTGGATTTCAAAAATTTCCAAGGAATGAAAGGGAATGACATTGTGTTTATCCCCAGCTGATGCTTTATCATTACAAGATGAGATGGACAGGATCTGCCCCTGGTGTGAGAATAACAGCTTTATCTTCAGTGACTGAAGGAGATAAAGTATTCTTAGCTATAAAAAAAAGAAAATCATACCACCTGGTTACAAAATTGAGGGGAAAATGTTACATCTGCAGTATAATTTATTTATTTATTTATTTTATTTATTTTGCATTTGTTGACCTGGCTAGTCTAGCTGGATAAATGTCCATTTTCAGTAGAGGCCCGGGGAGAAAAGCTCTGCAGTAAGACATAATTTTAGTAAGATAGTTGTACAGAGGGTGTATTTAACAGACAGAATGTAGTACATAACATTTTCATAAAAATCTAAAACTAAATACTAGCATCAACAGGAAAAAGTACAATAGATTTTCTTTAAATCATCCATCCATCCTAGTGGTATTGAGAGTCCAAGAGAAGATGAGAAATAAAGAAACAGTAAGAGAATATCTTGTTATGGCTAGCAGGAGAAGGAAAAGGCATGGAACAAAGGAGAGCAGAGGACTAGTCAGGGTTAGAACAAGGGCAGAGCCACTGGGAGTAGAGCCATGATTTTAGCTGCTTCTTGAAATTAGGTAAAGAGGTAAAAGACATAAGTTCACTTGGAAGTTTGTTCCAGATGGGTGCAGTATAATAAAACATCTGGTGATAATGGTGGATGACAAAGTTAATGTTAACAGCAGTATTGCTGTTCTGACAACAAGGGCTTACAGGGAAACCCATATGATACTTAAAATAATGTCTAGTCACATCAGGGAAGTGATTGTACCACAGTATACTACACTGACCCAACCAGCTGTTGACAGTGTCAGGACATTCTTTAACTTCTTGCAGTTGTCATAGACAAGCAAGATGCCACATACAAAGAAAAGATCAGAGTGGTGCAGTCCAAATCCCAGGCACTTATATAATCTCGATGAACCTATGAACATACCATGCACACAAGCCTACTGCTGAAAATGTTGCCTGCACACTACTCTCCTCCTCATGCATGATAAATTGTAGAATATTATAACATCCCAACTCCAAGTGAGTATGCTGGGTTATTAATCTGGAAGTGTATTAAGTAGAACAAAAGGAACCATTTATTCACTCCCAACAATAAGGTTAGGACACAAAATCCTAATTTCATTTTGTAGCAATTATTTGTCTACAATAGTTACTTGGAGGTCTTTGAAGTAATGTGTGACAGTATCTGTGGTACTACAAAAGCAAGCTTGGAATTATAAAGCAACCCACTTGATAAAACAATGCATCTCATACACTTGCTCTCCCCGCAGGAACTCTAAAATAAAAATGTTTAATAGTCTGATAGCTCATTATCTCCTATAGTGGCAAAAAGAATGTAGTATACAGAATACTGTTCCTGTATGCAACACGCAAGATTATGATCAGATCTCCAACTGTAACATCGTTATTATTTGTTCAAAGCATGGTTGCCAAGAAATAAAACTAGAAAGAAGGCTGAGATGTGAATCTTGGCATCCATGTTGAGAACACGTAATAAGTTATGATTGGAAATTCAATCATAATTCCTTATAGTGCATGGAGATTTATGTGCACTATGTACTACTAGTTACAGAAAAGTAAAATAAAAGAAAAAAAAAAATGAAGTGTTGCACTGACTTTAAAAACCAGCAAAACAGAGGGAAGTTTAAGTCCTTGCATACTCCCTGTCTAAGGGAAGTAGTTTGATCTGAAACAGCCACCGTAATGTAATAGACAACAGGCAGAAATTGAGTTGAAATGAAGCTGTTACATGTTCTGCTACTGCTGCTGCAGGTTACTAGCTGTCTCTGTCAGCTTTTAGTGCCAGATGCAATAATTTACAGCATGTATGGGGTGCTATTGCTGAGAACCCTTCTGAGTGTTAAGACTGGGTCATGGACTAGAGTACTGTTGAATCAGGATATCATTTAACTCTTAATTGGACTGTAATCATGGCATTTTATGCACTACAATGCAGTTTCACTTCAGCATAATTAGTAGAGAGTATGATGGGATGAAAACGTGAAAACATTTTTCCTGTATTATCTAAAAACCCTTGAACTTCTAAGGACTGAAAAAATATTAATTTGACTTTAACATAATCCAAACACAAACAAATCATTGGGGCAAGCTCTCCTGACAAAATGAGAACTTATTTATTTTTAAAAATGAAATAATATATACTTATGGCTCTATGAAAGGCAAGACTAATAGACCATGAAGAGAACATTTAACAACAACTATTAAATTACCTGAAACACATTATGCATAAGTTGATTAGAAATAACTAAAAAGAGATAATGATTTCTGTGAAGAAGCTGAACATATATATATATGCATGTATGCAGTCTACAACTGAGATCTCTAAACTCAGTAACTCTTAATAATCTTGCTATTTGGTTTCTTGCAATATTGTTTATAAAAGTATGAGTTAACGTGCCAATGAACTATGTTGATATAATAATCTCTTATACTACATAATTCCTTTCCTTTAAAAACTGGCTAAAAATATAGACAAAAAATGTAAGAGAACACTACTCTCTATCATGTATGTTTTATTCCTCTGGAAAATGTGTTTAAAGCTCTTTCCATTTCTTTTTCGTAACACCAGCCCATACATTCAAAAGTACTTGCTAGGTTATTGATCTGTGAGGTTCATAGGTAAATACTAGGCTTGCTGCCTTTATAGACCATTTTATAGGTTCATAGGTGTGTACAAGGCTAATGGCCCTGGGGCCTTTACAAGCCTAGCCATAGGAATACCCTAGCATTGTGCCACCCGACCTTAGTTTCCAGTGCCTCTGTCGAGTAGAGTCACTGGAGTTATCCCCGGGGTGAATTTTCTGTTTCCCATCCACTCATCATGATTTCTTTTGAAGAGGGTCAGCAAGGTGCTCTGCTTGACATGTGTGGGAAGTCTATTCCATAGCATTGGCAGTCTCTGGATTATGAACCTGGCCCTCCAGCATGTTCTGTTAATTGTGGTCATGAGGTTGTGGTCTCTGGAGTGTGTGGTGCGAAGGGATTGGGATTTCTTTAGATGTAGCATTTCTAACAGAGCTGGGTCAGACATGGCTTTGTAAGTCAAGTAGAGATCGCCTCTAAGTAGGCGATATGAGACAGAGAATAGTTGGAGTTTTTGGCGTCTGTCCATATAGCACAAGTGTTTAAGGCCTAGGATCCTCTTTATGAGGTACTTTTGCGGCCTCTCCAGTTGTTGCAGGTGTCTAGTGAGGTACATGCCAAATAGGGCATTGTACTCGATGATTAGTCTAATGAGGGAAGAGTAGCAGGAGACAATGACATCTTTCTTCCTGGATGCAAAACCATTAGTTAGAGATGTGCCACATAGAAGGACTTTCTGACCACAGTGACAATGTGGTGATCAAAAGAGAGGTTGCTGTCAGCCTGTGTTCCCAGATCTCTTATAATGCCTTCTGTATTCAATGGACTACCATCAATGTGGTAATTCATGTGAACTGGGTTTTTCACAAAGTGGGTGATGACACATTTTTGGAATTGAGCTTAAGACCATGGTTCTGACACCAGTTGTTGGTCTCAGTGAGGCCATTCTGTAGGATGTCAGCATCACTTGGGGAGTTAATAATAGCTCCCAACTTGCAATCTTCTGCAAACTTTGTCAACCAGAGTCCCTTCATGTTGGCCTGGACTACAGAGAAGTAGATTCCAAACAGGATAGGACCCAGGACTGAACTCTGTGGGACTCCACTCATAACTAGTCAGCAGTCTGACTTGGAGTCAGCTAATTTCACACCGTGGGTTCTATTTGTGAGCCAGTTTGCAATGCACCTGATATGCATGATATAGGGGATGATGCCTAGCTTAGTGAGTTTTTCTATGATTCCTGAGTGGGGAATGGTATCAAAAGCCTTGGCCAGATGAAGATAAGCAGAATGAACCGCCTTACCTTCATCCACAGCTCTGGTGACTGACTCAAAGAAGTCAACCAAGTTGAGCAGGCATGATCTACCCTTCACAAAACCAAACTGTGTGGGATCCAGGGTTTGGAGATTCCCTATACCCTTGTTTATTAGGTGCATGATGATGTGTTCCATAGCTTTGGATATCAGGATCATCAGGCTAATGGGGTGATAGTTCCCAGGGTCTGTAGTCACTCCTCCTTTGTGAAGAGGGATGACTGTAGCAGTGTGCCATTTGGTAGGGACAAAGCCCGAAGTGAGGCTGTGATTGAACCGGGCACACAGGTGAGGTGCCAGTTCACTCTGTAGTTCATATAGAACACAGCCAGGGATATTGTCAGGTCCCATAGAAGCTGTATTCTTGGCCTTGGACAGTGCAATTTAACTTGTGCAGCAGGAATATTGGGTGCCTGGCAATCTACTGGTATTGTGATTGGTCCTTTGGGGGGGGTAAAGTTGCTACTGAATCTGTCGGCCAGTATACTGGCAATATCTGTTGGCTTGGTATAGGAGGTACCTTTGTGAAATAGCTCAAAGCAAATCTGGGTATTGCCATGGAGATTCTTTACATAACTATAGAAGGCCTTGTGGTTGTCTTTACTATCTGCTGCAATTCTGTTTTCATAGCTAGCTTTTAAAGATTTGATGAGGGATCTCAACTTTTTGTTGAGGCTGATAGGAGAGTTTTTCCAGTCTTGGGACTTCACTTTATTCCACATCAGTTTCCTCCTTCTGTTGTAGAGTTTGTTTATGGCAGGAGACCACCAGCTTGGCTTCCTTTTTTTTGGAGGAGAGCGTCTTGGTTCTATTGGGTATGGTGAGATCCATGCATTTGTGTATGTGTTCGTACAGTGCATTGGTGTATGTTCAGTGGTCATACAACTATTCTCCATTTGCATGGGTGCTGTGAAGTTAGCCACCCCTGTTTTTAAGAGACCAAAGTTAGCTTTGGAGAAGTTTTTCATGGTGGTTACCTTTGCAGGGGGTGGGTGGGAAGGATGTGGATTTCCAAGGTGATTAGTTTGTGGTCAGATCTAACCAGGGAGGAGCTGACTATTGGTGTAGAGCAACGGTCACCCATGTTAGCAATGATCAGGTCAAATATGTTGCTACCTCTAATCTGGGTAAGAACAAGCTGGTCCAGGGCATTGGAATTAATGAACTCCAGGAAATGTTGGGTAAGTGTATTGGTACATGAGTAGTTTTCCCAGTTAATGGAGGGGTAGTTGACGTCACCTAGTAAGAGAGTGTTAGTTTGGACCCTAATATTCTCCAGGCTGCTTAGGAACATGGAGTGTGAGTCTTGGGACATGGTTGGGGACCTATAGCAGGCTATGACTTGAATTGCTGTCTTACCCTGTGTTAGCTACACCTGAAGTATATCTGATGCATTATGTTGGGCTACCAGTCTGGAGGTGTGCACATTCTTTATGAATATTGAAACACCACCACCTTTGGAGTTTCGGTCCAAGTTCTGGTGCTGAAAGGTTTGGAATGAGTTATAGTCTGGTAGTGCAGGAGTGCTTTCTGCTGCTTTGAGCCAGGTCTCTGTTACAGTACAAATGTCAATATTCTCCATTTTAATGAGTGCTTCGAGCGAGTGAATTTTGTGATTTAGACTTCTAGCGTTGAGCAGCATGACCCTCAGATTGTATTTGTTTGTAGCTGTTATGGTGGTAATTTGGCCTTTGGGACACCACCTGAAAAATGCACTATAGTGGTGAAAAAAGCCTTGGCTAGTATCCAGAAGCCCAGGGGCGACAGATGCAGGCCATCTCTGGCAAAGCATTGAAGTCTGTCAATCATATCATCCCAGGCAGATACTGGATCCCCTTAGAATGACACCAGAAACTTAGCCAATTGTTGAAATTAATAATTTTCTGCTTGTACTGTGGTATAATTCTGGGTGATGGTAGGATGCTCCTCAGGACTAGGGTCATACCCACCTGGGCTACATAATCCGAGAGCTCCTCCATGTCTCTTTTCATGTAGTCCAGGGAGGTACGTCTCAGATCATTCACACCAACATGTACAATGACAGAGTCATATTTGTAGCTGTCATTGAGGGACCTGAGCACATGTGTTATGCGATGGATCCTGGCACCTGACAGGCAGCTGACTGTTACTTTCTCCTTATTCAAACTAGTGAGTGGTACATCAGTGTGCCTTACTATTGAGTCACCTATGACTAGTGGTTTGGGCATGCTGTTTTGCCTTAGGGGCTTTGGTTGAGTGGCACACTGTTTAGGAGAGTTATGTGTTTTGTGATTAGTGTTGTGTTGTGGTGGTCGAGTGTGTTCCTGCCTTGGAGGTCTCTACCTCTTGGGTAGATTTTTATTGAGAGCCTCCATGAAGGTGTGTGTGTGGTTTGTGTTTTTATGTGAAGGCAGTGCTGATGTGTGTTCTGTAGGGCTATGTGTTCCATGTGGTGTGGTGCATGTGTTGACCTTCTTTTCTTAACCAGCTATTCCAGTCTTGCTGGAAAGTGCATGGCTTCCAGTTTAGATATATAAGTGCATCTCTCACAATTTTGAGTTTTGGGAGGTAAGAGGAGAGGGCTGTCATTATACATGGGTCAGTTGGCACATTGCCTCAGGATGCCCAAGTTCACCAGGTCAATAGGAGAAAGCACAGGGAACTGACCTTTAGACATGCCTGTAGGGGTGGGCATTGATAATAAGTACTGGATCTGTTTCTTTGTAGAACATTTAGTGCTGGTAGCACTTTTGTGTGCTACAGTAATTGCTACAAGAAGTCTGGTAAAGTGCTAGACTAATAAGTTAGTATAAGTGCAGGACAGGAGAAAACTAGTAGATCTAAGGGACAAATTGAATAGCAGACATTGGCACCACTTAGAAGCTTACAAACAGTCCTCAATACAGCAAATCTGTATCTGGACTAGACTAGTTACAGGAAAGGGGAGAAACAAGTGCAAAAGTGGGCTTTTAAATCAGAAAGTTGAAAAAGATGGAAACAAATGCCCAAACAGCCAATAAACTACATTTTCTGGGCCAGAAACCACTCCTCTTGTGGTAGATAGGTTACCTAGTGCTTACCACTCCCACTGATAGCTTAGAAGGCTTTCCTACAACAACGAAAGGCTTGGGGGTTCAGAAGCTTACAAACAGTCTTGGATACAACAAATCTGTATCTGGACTAGACCATTTACAGGAGAAGTGGGAAACAAGCTCAAATGCAGGCTTTTAAACCAGAAACATTTAAAGAGATGGAAACACTTCCCAAACTGCCAATAACTGCAATTTCTGGGCCAGAAACTACTCCTTTTGTGGTAGATAGGGTACTTAGTGCTTACTACTCCCACTGATAAGCTAAAAGGCTTCCTTCCAACACAGAAAGGCTTGTGGAGCTCAAAAGCTTACAAATAGTCTTGGATACAGCAAATCCGTATCTGGACTAGACTAGTTACAGGAAGTGGGGAAACAAGTCAAATGCAGGCTTTTAGATCAGAAAGTTCAGAGAGATGAAAACACTGTCCAAACGGCCTACAACTACAATTTCTGGGCCAGAAACCACTCCTTATGTGGTAGACAGGCTACCTAGTAGCCTAGTCTATTTCCCCCAAAGGTGAGAATCAAACTCTGTACCTTGCGTCTTGGAAGTAAATATTTTAACCATTATGCCAACCCATGATCTCCAAATTCTGGTGCCCAATTCCAAAAGACTTTCTCTCAGTGTAAGTGACCAATAACACTGACAGCAGGCTGACAGCAGGTCTTTTGGAATGGTATAAGCCTTTTTACAGATAGGCCTTACACTGAGATCAGGTCTTTCAGAATCAGGGCAGTCTTACATAGAGAGCAAATCTTTTGGAATCTGGCCCCAATGGATCATAAGAAGCCTAGTCCTGCATTCCCATGGTAATTATTAGCCATTATATTTTGTGTAAGAATAACCTTGAGGTTGGCAGAACAAGGATATGTTGGAACATTTACCTGTTGACCCTATCTATAAGGGACATGAATGCTAAACCCAGAATGAATTTGCAGTTTCACATCCATTTGTCCAATTTACATTTGAATAGAGTAAGACAAGTTCTTCACTTTATGTAGGTTGGAAGATAGTTATATAAAAGAGGTATTCTCTGTGGTACATACCTATCTCTCCAAAATGTCCTGTTTATGCTGCAAAACTGACATAGATCCCTTAAGTGCATTATTATGATGCCATTGGACTTGCAAATATTTAAAAGGTCAGACAAAATGGGGCCTGTTGAAGCTCTATAGATGACAGGCCTCCTCACGGCAGACAGCATGATACTGAAAAATGGGACAAGTCTCTGAGATGGTCTGCATAGTTTTCACAATTTAAGCCCTTGATATATATTTTTTTATATTGTGGAAGCATTGTGGTCATTCCAATTGTGTCATATGTTTGGACAGGTACATACTGAAAGAGGCATTCCACTGTGGTCAGCCAAATCATGTACAGAAGAATTATTATAGGTTCACAGGTCCATAGGTTGGTACTAGGCTATCGGACCTAGGGCCTACACAAGGCTAGCCATAAGAATTCCCTATTTCTTCCCCAAATATTTACTTCCCTGGACCTCTGTTTAACAGGGTGACTGAAGTGATCCCCGGGGTGAATTTCCTATATCCCATCCGATCATCAAGTTTCCTTTTGAAGAGGGCCACAGAGGCACATTGCTTGACATGTATGCGCAGTCTATTCCAGAGTCTGGGGAGTCTCTGGGTCAGGAACTTATCTCTCCAGCATGTTTTGGTCATTGTGATGACAAGGTTTAGATCCCTGGGGCATGTGGCTCTGAGAGATTGGGATTTATCTAAGTGTAGCATGTCCAACAGCTCTGTGTTTGACATGGTCTTGTATGTTAAGCAGAGATCACCTCTGAGTAGATGATATGCAACAGAGTATAGCTGGAGTTTTACAGTCCTGGATATGTACACAATATTTTTAGATATAAACTGTGCAATGAAAAAGGAATTCTTTATAACAGTGGATACAGGGAGATCAAAGTAGAGTTCATTTTTGGTACAAGTTCTCAGATTCTTAACAGAGGGATCAGTTTCTAGGGATGAATTGTCAATGTGATAATCTCCACTAATGATGGTGTGCAGGTAAAAGATTCAGTCTTTTGAATTACACTCTCAAATTCTAGCAATGTGATCCTCTCAACTGTACAGATTTATGTAGAATGTCCAAATTTTTGCTTCATATTTTTTTGGTCTGTTTTTCATAAAATTTTGGTTTTCTCTCAAATCATTGAATGTTAAAGTCAGAAAATAATGACAGGCATTTGAGTTTCAGACTTCATATCCTTAAAAAAATTCACACTAATGCAAAACCTGCTATTCTATTAACTTTCTAAGTTTGTAATGTAAGAGCAATATTTAAAAATTGTCCCTATTTTGGGGCATTTGCCCTCCCCCCCTATTATTTATAGCTTTGTCCAGATTTTTGCTGTAAGATGTGAAGAGAGATATCATGAGTAATATATGTGATATAATAAACAGGAATTGCTCCATTTTAATTTTCAGCGAAAGTTTTAAGAAATCATTAGGTGACACTCCATCCACTGCCTTTAAGAATCAGAAGTCTCTTAAGAGACAGTTGTGCTATATGTGTAAAGCCAATCATAAAAAGAAAACCTGGCAGTTCCTGTATCACACGTGGATGTATATGCATGTTGTCTAGTTGTATATACCCAGATACAGGCAAACACTTTATTTTAAATGTTTTTTTTTTTTTTTGCTACAACACTTATAATCTTATTTATTTAGCTAGCTGTGTAAAGTGTTTTTGTCTCATGTGGCAATTAAAGCTGAACTCTTTCAGGAAGCCTGGACTAAACTACTACTGTTCACTTAAAAGTATACTGAAAGGAAGCAGAGCCTAGATGACCAACTGACACAAGTGAATTTTGCGAGCTCCCTAAACTAATATAATAATATAGGAAACTTTTATTATTTTCAAGTTTAAAATGTCATAAATCTATAGATAAACTACTAAACTACATGAATATCAATTTTGGTGGAGATATACAAACATTTTCCTGTCAAGTAACTTGGAGATATATTGAGTCACTGAATATGAACGACTCAAGGAATTCTCATGAAGATGCTGGTTTGAAAAAATAACTGCAATTGATGACATCTGCCTTAACAGGAACTATCTTTGAAGATGGATGGCTTTAAAAATGACTTAGAAAACCTCAAATTAAATTCTCAAAAACAGACTGATACTCTTAAGGAACTATTACAGCAACACCATACAAATATAGAGACTCCTCTAAATGACATTGAAGGGAGACTCAAAGAGAAAGAATTCCAAAAATAATTTCTGCTTAAACAGAATACATGACTGCTTAACAAAATAGATGACTTAGAAAACAGGGAAAGGAGAAACAACATAAGGATCTTTGGTCTGCATGAAAACACTGAAGGAAAAGACATTATTTCATTCTTAACAATCTGGATGCCTGAATTTTTAGACTTGAAAGAGGGACTTTCATTTAGAATTGAAAGGGCACATAGAGTAATGAGGAAACCTGCTCAACAAATGCATTTACAAGCATCTTGGAATCCAGAAATATGAAAGGCACACCTGCACAATACAAATTATCAGCAACAATTTTTAGACAATTATGATGCTTTGCAGCTACATCAGTTGAAATTTGATGGTAACATGACAATTTTTGTTAACTGGACAAAATGTACTATGCAATCTTTGTATGTGGAAATTCAGAAAAAATAAGAGTACAAACTGAACTTATGTTACAAAATGAAAATGTTTGGTGACAATTGTTTAACAAATGGATACCTGATACTGATTGGATTAGGTTATTTACTGAGTAACATACTGTACTCCACAATATTGTACAGGGAAGTTTATGCATTATAATGTTACTGATACCACTATTATGTGTCAATTTACTGTGCTACCTATGATATTTCTTGTACCAGAAGGGTATGAGTATTGATTGCCACAATTTAAAGGTAATTATATAGATATGAGAGGAAAAACACATAAAACTGAGTATTGTACGCAGACTCAAAATGGACTAATTTGTGGACAGCATTCCCCTGTCTATGAACCATGCTTACTGCAGCATTCTGTTCATTTGTGTAAATGGACTATTATGCCTTCTTCTTTTCAAATGTTTATAGAAGTGGCTTCTCTGTATATTTGTCTGGTTACAGATCAAGACATAGGTCATAATTTAAAATGACCTTTTGTAGGATGTTTATCACATGTTGATTTCCTTACATGGAATAATAAGAACTATGTGTTTATTAAACCCGTAGAAGTGAATATTTCCAAGAACTGGAATTATGACTTAATACAGCTTCCCAATATAGCTGTATCTTTGGATAATTTAAAAAACATAATGAACAATACTAAAATTCTCAGAGAGTATTTGGAAAAAAGAAATAAAAGTATTCTGTATTATGAGGCATTAAGCATCATTGCAAAAGATAAACTACTTAGTTTGGCTGAAAAGACAAAAAAAGACACTGCTCATAACTGGTGGGATATCTTTACTGATTGGTCAAAATTAGGAAAGAAATCTGTTAAATTGGTTGATACATCTTGTATTAGTAGTGTTAGGCATTACAGTCATACTAACTATTTGGAATTGCTGCCTAAGTTGTCATTTGCAAAAAACTTATAGAATTCAGCAAATCATGATGGGTAACCTAAATAAACTGGAAAAAGTTTCAATGTGTACTATTAAAAAAAATTGAAAATGAACAGTCATTTTCCACTTTTTAAATAAAAGTGGGAATTGTGAGAGTAAAGAACAGGTTAAAATGGATTTCTGTGTAGAGTGCACTCAATTTGAACTCAGTTACTTAACTTGGCAAAACTATATAGCTTGGCACTCATTGTTAATAAGAATCATAAGTAAAATATTTTATCTCTTATAAACTATGCAGCTTGTAAAATTATTATCTACAAGAGGTCAAGACAAACTCTTGTATGCAGCTGTGTCTCATCAACATGATACGCAAGATAGGCCAAGGACAAAAGGAGTTATTCTTCAGGAACAGAATGTTTAAAATATGGAAAACAAACTGTCAGCAGACCAGCTTCAAAGGAAAGACTAATTATTCTGGCAAATTCTCTAAACTACTGATGCAGGCAGAAAAGACACTATAAAGACTTGGACTTTCTCTTTTGTATCAGATACTTTGATTCTTCTATTCTTGCAGACCTGATGCTATAAGCTGAAGTACGTTTTTGATGTATATACCTTTCTTTGTTAAGCTAAATGTAAACCGTGTGTGCTGTAAATGAATGTCATAACAGCAGAACTGTCTCAGTGTCTTCATTGAGTAAAGGTACAAACTATCTGAAAAGTATAGTTTAACAGTAGATCCATAGTTATAAAATTTCTTTCATTTCTGGACAAGGAACTAATATTAAAATCTGCTCGGAGAAAATCACCCTTAAAATACAATCAAAGTCTGATAAGGTTTAACAATGATTATTCTTCCAGAATCCTAAAGCAAAGGAAAGAAGTCTGGCCAATAATAAAACTGTTGAAACAAAACAACATTAAAGCACAGTCAGCTTTTCCAGCCAAGATAAAAATACGTTTTGCCAATGAGATGAGTTTAATTTAATGACTTAGAAAAAGCTACTATATTCATCAAAAACAATAACATAGTGTCTATCTCAGAAGAAATGGAATGGATGGCCCCTACTCTTAAAAGAATAAAAGAAACAAATCCTTGGACTGATGCTAGAAAGAAGGAACAAAAAACTGATTCCAAGATAGCTGTCCCAAAAAATAACTCTTACAACTACATCTCTCAAAGTATCAACTGATATGGTAAATCACTTGTCATCTTTTTTTTTTTTTTTAAGGAGGGTTTTTTAAACAACTGAGAAACAGTAATGATTTATTCAGAATGTTCAAAAGGTCCAATAATTCCTCACAAAGGTTGGTCAAAATGGGTTACTATTTACATTATTGGGAAACAAATAATGTATTATATAAGCCAAACAAAGCAACATATAATACAAAAATTTATTTTCCCCTGTTTGAACTCAATGAATACTTATCTTGTTCATTTTTCATTGATTTTACTTATAATTTATGTAATTAATTAACTAATTCAACAAGGTACCGTTCATCATAGTTCAGACTCAAATGTAACAAATTAACATCATATATAATAGCTGTAACAGTAGAGTATTTTGAAAAAAATGGTGTCATGGAGACTAATGCCTTCTTCAGTTAAAGTACGATTTAGAAATGTCCTGTATATCCTGGTTAAATAATAGTAGCAAGCTCTGAGTACAAATGTCATCATTATTCTGTCTAAATATAGTTAATATCAATCATGGCAGGTATCACAGCTATGAGGGCTGTTTGATCAATCCTGATATGGTGTACATGGCTGCATCTGTGTCTGGTAGCTTGTACAAATGTCATAATTTTTCTGTCTAAACATAGTTAATATCAATTATGGTGGGTATCATAGCTTCAAGTGCTGTTTGGTCAATCCTGATATGGTGTGCATGGATGCAGCCATGTCTGGCAGCTAGTACAAATGTCATTATTATTCTGTCTAGACATAGTTAATATCAATTATGGCAAGTATCATAGCTCTGAGTGCTGTTTGATTATGCCTGACAGTGTGTGTGGATGCAACTGTTTCTGACAGTTGTTGTATGTTGCCGTTTTCGCATCCAGGAAGCTGTGGGTTGTGGCTTGTGATCATGGTTTACTGATGCTTGTGTATTAGGAAGAGACATTTGATGTTTTAGCCAGGATCCAGGGAATGGTGGTGGATAAAACTGTGATTTGGGATATTTTGGCAGACAATACTTTGTTTATATATCTACTGAGTGAGAGGTGAGAAGGTTGGAAGAATGTGTTATCTCTTATTGTGGCGGCTTGTTGGGAGGTTTTTTTTTTTTATCTGTTGCTCTCCATTCTTTTTCTGGCTGCTGCCTCACTGAAAGGGAGGGAATTTAGGCATGAAGTTGCAGTGAAGTGAAGTGAAGCTTTGCTTCAGGTGCATCACGAGCGTCTGGTATGCAGTACACAGACACACTAACAGAAAGAGATGCTCACAGGTTGCTATGGTAACAGAGACAGAGTGATGATAATGCTTAATGGATCTGAGGAGCCTCCGAGATAATTCTCGGCAATGACGTTTTTGGTTTAAAAAAATATAATAAAAGGGCTGTTCAAACCACATGTACCCATATTGATGGTCTCCCAACACTTTGTTTAGCTCATTAAGTTGATTCTTGATAAAAAAAAAGAAGAAGTGCACTTTTATATTTAAAATGTGTTTTGGTCCAAATACATTTAGGACTTACATAAGAGTGGAAGTCTGAGTTATTATGAAAGATTAAGAGCACTTGGTCTTGTACAGTACACATTGCAGTGGTCTGGGAGGTGAGCTTGCTCGAACGTGTTGGGCATATGGGGATAGCTGATCCTAGGGCTGTTTGGGGTTGCAGGGAAGTGCTAGAGAGTAATCAGATTTCCTTTCATAGAAATATCTGTGGGAATTGAAGGTGTGTTGAGTGGTTCACTGGCAGAGTGGCCACTGCATGGAATAGGCTGGTAAAATGGAACAGGACAAATATTGGTCTGTATATTTTAAGAACAGCCTGGAAACACACCACATGAACTAGTGAATGGTATTCTGGCAAAACTGGATGGGCATTGTTGCCTGTGCTTGAAATACTGATATGTGTGTGTATGTAACGATGGAAATATACTTATAACAAATAAGAAACTACAAGGGTCTCATAATTTAAAGTATATGGATGGAATAAACATGCTTAGAATGAGTTAATAATAAGAATAAACATTACAGCTTGTGGTCACTCAAATAACTAAGCAACAGCCAAAAAAACACACAATAGTTATGTAATGTATAATTTTAGTAAATCTAGACATAAAATATATAACCATCATATAAAATGAAGCAGTCTGCTGAATTTAGATATTAAAGACAGGATTTAATAATGTGGGCTTGTGTATAATAACACTACTGTCTTAACTTGTCATAAATGACATACGCTACTTTGAACATCAAGGGGAAGCATTATGATTTTCTTATATAAGTAAATATGCATAGCAAATCATGTAATTACTTTAACTTGAATTGTAGTTTTTGTAACCACTCTTGACCATATAAAATACTTAAGCAGTTACCAAGGTAACTAATGCTTTATACATGACATAGGCAGTGACAGGATATCAATGAATGAGACTACCCCCGCCTGCAATTCCTAACAGGAAGTAAAAATCTAGCAAACACTACTGAAAAAAACAGAGTTAAAACTTCCAGTACAGTTAATATTCAATGCAACACAAATAAATCAATTAAAATGCTGTATTATTTGAGAAACGTGCAGATAACAGGTACTTAAATTCTCTTATATGTCCATTTGAATACAGCTAGATCTTAGTCGGCTAAAGCAGAGGTTTTTTTCATATATAAGTAAATATGCATAACAAGTCATGTAATTGCTTTAAATTGAATTGTAGTTTTTGTAACCCACCTTGACCATATATAATACTTAAGCGATTACCAAGGTAACTAATGTTTTATACATGACATCAAACTGACAAAGTTATTCAAAAGAAACAATAGAAGTCTGAACTTGAAATGTCACAGAATGTAACAATCATAATGTGAACAAATTGTATGAAACTAACAATAGACACCCAGTTTAATAATGTGGGCTCATGTATAATAACACTACTCTTTTAACCTGTCATAAATGACATACACTATATTGAACATCAAGTGGAAGAATGATGATTTTCTCACATAAGTAAATGTGCATAACAAGTCATATAATTGCTTTAACTTGAATTGTGGTTTTGTAGCACATCTTGACCATACATAATACTTAAGCTGTTACCAAGGTAAATGTTTTATGCATGACATCAAACTGAAGTTGTTCAAGGGAAACAATAGAAGCCCGAATTAGGAATGTCACAGAATGTAACAATCACATTCTGAACAAGTAGTATTAAATTCACAGTAATCACTCTGTTTAACCTTTGCTGATTATACAAAATAGAATGTTGCCATTTAAATCTAAACACTTTCAGTATATGCCATAAAATGGCAATTTATGACTATGGAAAGTGAACTTGTAATCATTAAACACAATAAGTGAATTTTTTGTTTGTATCCTATAATTTTACTCATTTTATAATAAGAAATGATATCTATAAAAATCCTTATGTGTAGGAAATGGGGGGAAGAGGAATGCACTGATAATTAAAATGTGCTTACCTTCATCAATGTTTACATAAAACAAACTTGATGCTTTAAGTAAGTTAGCAACAAACAAACTGATTACTTAAATGCTGGCAAACAATGAAATATAACTTCTGATATATCCAGTAAAATACATTGTATTATAAACATTAGGTATAAATATTATTACCATCTATTTATATTAAGTAATAAGTTTTGAAACACTTCATCAATAAGGGTGAATTTGTTAAATAACTGTGTGCTATAATCTTTTACTGAGGTTTTATATATGATACATCCTACTTTACTATGATTGAATTGCTTGTCATTTATCTTTCATGTAAACATTAATTGCTTATACAATAAGTAGACATTTATATTGTATTAGAATCCTGTCTAATCTACAATAGTACTATATCTGTTCTAGTTTGGGTACCAAATATGTGATCTTGATGAGAAAACAACGAAGATTTATCCTCTTAAAATTTGTAAGCATGTACAAGATGAAATGATTCTACCTACTTGTTTAAAGCTTTTGATACAGCAGATGTATGCACCAATCTTTTATTTGCAGTTTTAGAAATATAAAATATACAGTTAAAATCTCCTCCTAATATTACATTGCCTTTATAATTATTGGAAATGAAATTCAAGTGTTTTTTAACAGTTCCAGGTCCAGTTATTCCTATTACAAATATTCTCCATATGATAATTCAGTTTATGGAGCACAGATGTTCTGGATTGTCAAGGTATGAATGATAATCTGATGGACCTAGGTTTATCCATGGTTAGTGCGGATCTTAGTTTTGTTAACATTTATTAATTTAAATTTGTTATTTCACAAAAACATTTTTAGTATGCCTGACCAAAACATTACTTTATTGGTAAACACTCAAAGTATAAAACTGATAATTTCCTTTAAAAGCTCAAACATATAATTTAAAGTTATCAGAGGAAAATGCTTAATAGCCACAATAAAACAAAAAACACATAGTCTAAATAACCTAAGATGGATTAAACTTTACTATCTTTAAATACCAATGGCTTAAACAATCCTAGCAAGAGATCAAATCTACTGAAATATTTAAAACTGAACAAAGCACAAATTGTCTTCCTTCAAGAAACTCATTTCAAAACAAATGACAATTAAAAATGGAATCCTAAGGAATATATGATATTGGCTCAATAAACGTATAAGACAAAGGCAAAAAGATTAACAATTTTATGGAAAAAATGTGATTAACCCAGAAATAATTTATAAGTATGAAGATAAAGGAGGCCTTATGGCATTAGTAATAGTTAAATATACTAACAGAATATGGACCCTAGCCAATCTATACTGGTTCCCAGGAATTGGACCAGGAACTGTTAAAAAACACTTGGATTTTATTTTCAATAATTATACAGGCAACATAATATTAGGAGGAGATTTTAACTGTATATTTGATATTTCTGAAACTACAAATAAAAGACTGCTGCAAACATCTGCTGTATCAAAAGCTTTAAACAAGTGGATAGAATTATTTCATCTTGTAGATGATTTCAAATTTAAAGAATATAAATCTTTAGTTTTTCCAATCAAGATCACAGATTTGGTACCCAAACTAGAAAAGATAAAATATTTGCTGCCCATGACTTACACTCTAAAATCATTAATTTCTCAATCACTCCCTGCCCCTTTTCAGACTATGATTCATTGATACTAAAACTTCAAAATGGGTACAAACCATTAATCTTTAACTCCAGAATTCCAGCATATATAACTAACATTAAAGAGTTCAAACCCTGGTTATTATCTGAATTACAGTTCTTCTTAGATATTAATTATACCACAGGGATAAATAAAACAATGATATGGGACTCTTTAAAAGCTTGCATATATGGAAAAACCCTAACTAATTATAAAATAAAAAATCAGAGAATGGGATTTTGAATTATTAGATCTACAATCCAAACTTTTGTCAGTAAAAGCTGAAAAAAATCAAAATCATTTGAAGATAAAAAAAGAAAGTAGAAGTATTAAACAAATACAACACAATTCTAACACATAAAACTAGTTTAGGTTTAGAAAAACTAAACATTAATACCTTGGCCTCTTCTCCCAAATATCTACATAATTTATCCGCAAGAATCAAAATACAATCAAAAGCTAATAACATTAAAAGTATGTTCCATGAAAAGAAAGAGACAAAGGTCTCGGATATAGGTGACATTCTTGATGCCTATAGAAATCACTTTATGGAACATTTCTAAAAAGAAAATATGCATATCAATCAATTAAATCTAGATGAAAAATGTTCTAATATAAAAAATACCAGAAAAATGAAAACTAGATCTGCATGCACCCATCCTACAAATAAATTGCTGATACAATAAAAGTGGGTAAAAATAATAAAGCTCCAGGTATAGATGCCATAATTATGGAAATAACTGAATGAGGCATTTGGTTACAGAAATGAAAGAAAAACAGTGATGCAGAACACTACTGGAATCGGTTATCCACACTCAACAGTCAGCTCAAATCCTTGCTCAAATGGGAATGACTTCCATTCACAAAAGTTGTAAAGTATGAAAACAGCTTTAATCCACAAAACGTTAAGCACTTTCACCCACTCGTCGTGAGCTTCATCAGAACGTTCAAACAGCTGATGTAGAATGTTTAAATACACATAAATAGGGCCAAAAACACTAATCAGCTCTTTAAAGCTATAATGCCCTAAAAATGTGTTGACTACTCAAATCTGATACACATATTACTACCCTAAGCAGCTGACAACACTGTAAAACATATTTAGATATAAAAACTTACAAATGTTGTAAAAATACACAGTATACATACTGTGACAATCCCAAAATATTATATACTAAAAAATGTTGTATACTAAAATGATAAAACCAATACCCCATCTCTAATAAGGGTTTGACTGATATGTGTTCATTTAACCCTGGTGGGGTCGCTGCATCAGTTAGCAGCTGCCACCACACCTCTTTATAAGCTAATAAATTTTTACTGCTGCCACCCCTCGGGTTGATCACCATATGCTCCAGGATGGCAAATTTAAAGTAATTCTTATCCCCTTCACTATCTATATGTTTAAACAGTGCATTATTTTGGTCCTTAGTTCTGATACTATATAAATGACAGTAAATTCTCTTCCTAAAATTTCTCTCAGTTTTTCTAATATAGTATGCTGAGCATGCCATACATTTGGCTAAATATATGACCAATTTGGTGTTACAATTGCCTTGTTTAAAACAAATTTTTGTCCTGTTGATATTTTTCAGTGTCACCCCTGTATCTTCACAGATGGCGAAACACTGATTACATGCACCACATTTCGATGTGTGTGTAACCCTCTCTACCTTTTTTACTTCTGTACCTCTTTCTAAGAGTTTTTTCAAATTGTTCCCCAATTTATATACAAATGTCGGTTTAGGACCTAAAATGTCCAACTTTTCCTGATCTGTTAGTAATATATACCAATTTCTACAAAGAATTTCTTTAATTTGATTAGTATGTGGGCCACATTCCAAAATACATGCTCTATTAAATGTCTTATTGTTGCTTCCTTCTTTCCTTATGTCACTATTTTTTTGTTCAATGTTGTGCTTTGCTCCTAACAAAGGGACATTTTTTTCCCCTTTCACTAATTACATGTGCAGTAACTTCTCTCATCATTTGAATATCATATCCCCTGTCTCTGAATAATTCAAAAATATATCTGACTTCATCCACCATATCCGCGTAATTAGATGTCATTCTCAATGCTCTAATACATTGCCCCTTGTAGATATTATACATTAATTTCCTAGGGCGATTGCTATTATAATCTACATATGAGTTAGAAAAAAGTATTTTTTCTATGAATCCTGGACTTAAAGCCATTTCCATCATTGGTAATACATGTATCCAAATACGCCACTCCTGTAGCACTACTCTCATATGTGAACTTCAAAAATTCACTACTACTATTTAGGTATTCCATGAAGGTGTTAAAGGAATCCTGATCACCTTCCCATAGAATATAGATGTCATCTAAGAATCGAGAATAGTATTTAATATTGTTATAATATTTACTTTGAAATACTTTCTCCTGTTCCCAGTCAAGCATTACAAGATTTGCAAACATGGGGGCACATGCTGCCCCCACAGCCACTCATTTTGTTTGTCTGAACAATTCACCTTCATAGTATATATAATTGTGGTGCAGTACTATGGAGATAAGTTCTGTAATCAGACAAATCTTATCCCAATCAAGAGAACTGTGCTTTCTAATGCTATTAATAAAGGCCTCCATTCCTTCATTCCTTGGAATGCATGAAAATAAATCAATCACATCAATAGATGTGAATAACAGGTCTTTATTCCATATGTCCACTGGGTAATTCATTAAAAATTCCCAAAAATCTTTAACCATATGGGTGATGTTCCTATAAATATGTTTAAGCATGGTATCCACTGCCACACCTAATGGAAAAGTCTTAGATTTACTACCAGATATTATTGGTCTGAATGATGGATTAATTACATCTTTGTGGACTTTTGGTATATCCATGAGGGTCGCTAAAATGGGATGTTCAACTTTTAAAAAATTATATAGATCCTCTGTTATCCGTCTGTCCAACAGAAACTCTTCAATATGTAGATCTATCCTCCTGTAAACAATGTTAACCTCGTTCAAAGATACTGTTTCATAATTGCCTGAACCATGAAGGATGTCATGCATTTTTATACTATATTCCAATGTGTCGTATATCACAATACATCCTCCCTTGTCAGGTTTCATAACCCGTATACTGTTGTCTGTTCTAAGTTTTTCCAAAACTTCAGCTTCCTCCACTGTTAGATTGTGTTTTAATTTTTTTCTAGTGCTACAATTATTAAACTGATATATCTGCTGCGTTACCAGCCTATCATACATCTGTACATTGGGATTCATCAATGGCATAAAACTACTTTTCTTTTTCAAAACACTATCGTTCACCAGATTACTTTCCCCTTTGTCTTTGAACATTGGTGCTAAATTTAACTTCCTAATGTACTGTTTAAATTCACTCAAGCAATCCACAATTCAGAAGCGTGTTGTGGGTATGAATTTCATTCCCTTAGACAAAAGGCTGAAGTGTGCTTTATCCAGACAAACTTGAGTATAGTTAAAAATTTTGAAATTTCTGTAACTGGAAGTGACACCTTCTTTAACAATATTGAAGTCATTTTCTGAGACCTGTATGTGATTATTAGATGTTCCTATCATGTTCTTATTTCCCATTCATTCTGGTGTCGAACATCTTTCTTTTTCCACGTTCCCCCCCTTCCCCAACTGACATGATTGCCTGTCTTGTGATCCTGATGAAAATTTTCAAAATTTCTCTTCTCTACGTATTTAGAATTGTATTGGGAACTTCTAGCGTAATTTGTGTCCATATCAACCATCTGTGGTCCCCCCCCCCCAATGGTACACTCGCCCTTTGTTATACAGCTCAGTATCCCTTAAATTTTTTTTACTTTTCTTGTCAAAAGCTTTTTTAATTTTGGATTCGGCTAACTCAAATTGTTTGAAGTATAATTTTTCCCAGTTCTCATACATTATGTCATTGAGTATGACTTCATTCATCTGCTCAACCTCATTAATTATTTTACATAACTTTTCATCGTTAAATTTAATTAACAGTTTCATGTATTGCATTCCAAATGTGTCAAATAACATATTAAATTCTGATTTTAATTCATTGGTTAGTTCAATTCCCATAGGTGCTTTGTAAAAATGCAAACCTAAAGGAACTATGTTCATATTAATACAATGGGACAAGTACACATTATAAAGCTTAATAGCATTAATGGCATTCAACTTTTTCTCAAACATGTATATCAAATCTTTAAGTGTCCCTTTCAACTTATTAGGATTAAATTGTTCATTAGTTTTTGCTCCACTTACTGTGTCAAAAGCACAATGAGTGTCAAAAAAATTCTTTAAAACAGAATCTTTCTTCCTTTCATGTACATTCACATGCTTTGTTTTGTTCTTTGTTAAAATTGGTTAACACAGTACCTTTATCACTATTGCCAATGGCATTAGTGTGAGCATATGTCTGCAGTTGATGACTATATTTTGGCTTAGTGCCTGTCCTTCTTGCTTCCTCCATAAGGTTACCAAATGAACAATCAAACGTGAAATCCATTGCTGCTAATCTGCTACTGCTCAGTTCCATGCAAATAGGAATAGCGGGCAAGTCAGTACCCTCTTCATTATGGGCCTTTGGTTGTTGTCCATTAGGTATCTCCGGTGAAGAAGTCACTATAACCACACTTTCTTTAGGGGATTTTTCCCTATGCGTTTGTTCATATGCATAGGTTTGTCCATTGTTTATATTCTTCATATCACTGCAGCTGCATTGGGAGTTGTTGTGACCGGCTGCGCCATTAGCCGTATCACTATCTAACAAGTCTCCTTTAAATATTCCCATATTGGTAAGCAGACTTAGGAGCTTACTGACTTCTCCCCTCAGAGAAGAAACTTCCGATTGAAGTTCTTGAAGTCCATCTCTCTGTTTGGGCGAACCTGCCCCAGAAATGTCATGAGTGGAATCCATAGGGCAACAACTGAATGAGGCGTTGGGTTACAGAAATGAAAGAAAAACAGCGATGCAGAACGCCACTGGAATTGCTTATCCACACACAACAGTCAGCTCAAATCCTTGCTCAAATGGGAATGACTTCCATTCACAACAATTGAAAAGTATTAAAGCTGATTAGTGTTTTTGGTGCTATTTATGTGTATTTAAACATTCTACATCAGCTGTTTGAATGTTCTGATGAAGCTCACAACGAGTGGGTGAAAGCGCTTAACGTTTTGTGGATTAAAGGTGTTTTAATGCTTTACAACTGTTGTGAATGGAAGTCATTTCCATTTGAGCAAGGATTTGAGCTGACTAAGTGAACTAAGCCCACTAAAACTCGTATGATTAATTATTACATTGACTCATTTAAGAAAATTATTAATGCAAATATAGATTTAAAAATCTGATTTGATCTTTTAACACCATTCATAGTTACAAAGAGCTATCCACATAAAATACACAGAGAAATAATTAATTCCTGGGAACAGAAAGGATTTGTTTGTTGGTTTCAATGTATCAAAGAACTAAAACTTCTTGATATGCAAACAATAGAAACAACATACAAAATTCCACAAGTTTGGCTAACTATGCAAAGCATTCTGACATATTCTCAAGATTTATAGGTTCATAGGTTCATAGATTCATACTAGGCTATCTGCCCTAGGGCATTTATAAGCCTAGCCAGAGTGCGTTTGGCTTTCGCCACCCATTTTAAATTAATTTTGCTATGCCCTTATTTGAGGTTAGTATACTGTGCCTCTGTCTAACAGTGACACAGAAGTGATACCCAGGGTAAACCTATGATCTCCCATCCACTCATCAAGATTCCTCTTGAAGAGAGTCAATGAGGGACTCTGCCTAACCTGGACTGGGATTTTATTCCAGAGTGAAGGGAGCCTCTGGGTTATGAATCTGTCCCTCCAGCATGTCCTACTTATTTCAGTGCTGAGGTTCAAGTCTCTTGAGCACGTGGCTCGATGGGATTTGGATTTTCTGAGGTGCAGCATGTCCATTAATTCCGAGTTGGACATGGCTTTATACGTCAGGCACAGATCGCCTCTGAGCAGGCGGTATGCCACTGAGTAGAGCTGGAATTTCTTTAACCGGGCAGCATATGGCATCTGTTTGAGCCCTTTGATCCTCTTGGTGAGGTACTTTTGGGGTCTTTCCAGTTGCTGCAGGTGTCTGGTAAGGTACATCCCAAAAGGGGCATTGTACTCAATTATGGGCCTGTTGAGGGATGAGTAAAGAGGCACGATGACCTCCCCTGATCTAGATGTGAATCCCTTCATGATTAGGTGGGCTATATAAAATGTTTTTCTAACCACTTTGGCCACGTGGTTGTCAAATGAGAGATCGCTATCAACTTGGGTCCCCAAGTACCTAATTACTTCTTCTGTACTTAATGGATTACCACCTATGTGGTAATTTGTGGGCACTTTGTTTTTGCCAAAGGGGATGACTATGCACTTTTTGGCATTTAGCTTGAGGCCATGGCTCTGGCACCAGTTGTCTGTTTCTATGAGGCCCTTTTGGAAGATGCTTGTGTCAGCTGGAGAGTCGATTATGGCGCCCAGTTTGCAGTCATCTGTGAACTTGGTCAACCACAGTCCTTCAGTGTTGGCCTGTACCTCCGAGAAATATATACCGAACAAGAGAGGTCCCAGGACTGAGCCTTGTGGGATGCCACTTGTAACTGGTTTGGAGTCTGACATGGCTCCAGCAATTCTAACCATGTGGGTTCTGTCCTTGAGCCAGTTTGCAACCCATCTAGTGACATAGAGGTTTATATTTAAGCTGGTGAGCTTATCTATAATGCCCGAGTGGGGTATTGTATCGAAGGCTTTTGCGAGATCCAGGTAGGCTGTGTGGACCACCTACCCCTCGTCAATGGCCTTGGTGACTGTTTCAAAGAAATCAACCAGGTTTAAGAGGCAGGATCTGCCCTTAACAAAGCTGAACTGGGTAAGATCCAGTGTCTGTAGGTCCCCAATATCTTTATTTATGAGGTCCATGATGATCCTTTCCATAGCTTTGCAGACCAAACTAGTCAGGCTTATGGGGCAATAGTTTCCAGGATCCGTTGAGGCACCACCTTTGTGGAGAGGGACCACTGTTGCTGTACGCCACTCTTTGGGTACATATCCTGTAGTAAGGCTGAGAGTGAACAATAGTTTTATGTTTGGATTTAGCTCTTCTTGGAGTTCATGTAGGACACTGTCTGGTCCCATTGATGCTGTGTTTTTTGCTTTGGAGATGGTGGCTCTTACCTGAGCATCTGAGATGTCAGGTGGGGGGGGCAGCACTCTGCTGGGATAGATATTTGCCCTTTTGGTGGGGGGGGGTTGCGGTGAACCTGTCAGCTAGCATGTTGGCAATGTCTGTGGGTTCGGTGTATTTTTTGTCATTTTGGACTAATTCTGAGCATATCTGGGAATTCCCACCCAGGTTACTAACATAACTAAAGAAAGCCTTGTGATTATCCCTAGTGTCCTGTGCAATTTTTCTCTCGAAGCTGGCCTTAGACGATTTTATGAGTGCCTGTAGTTTTTTGCTAATACTGATCAGAGATGCCTTCCCGTTTTGGGATTTTGCTCTATCATGTAGTAGCTTCCTCCTTCTATTGTATCATTTGTTTATGGCTGGGGTCCACCAGACAGGACGTCTGCCTTTGGAGGATTGGGTCTTGGTTTTATTTGGGATTGCATGATCCATGCATTGCTGAAGGTGTTCATAGAATGTGTTTATAAAGGATTCTGCGGTCTGGGCCGTATTTTCCACAGGCCCGGGGGCTTTGAAGGATTCCACCTCAGTTTTGACGAGTGTGAAAATTGCTTTAGAGAAGTTTTTCTCTGTGGTTTTCTGGACAGGGGGTGGGGTCGGGATGTGAATATCCAGTGAGATTAGTTTATGGTCTGATCTTACCAGTGA
Organism: Protopterus annectens; assembly: GCF_019279795.1. Taxonomy (NCBI): domain Eukaryota; kingdom Metazoa; phylum Chordata; order Ceratodontiformes; family Protopteridae; genus Protopterus; species Protopterus annectens. The sequence goes on along the minus strand of NC_056726.1, from coordinate 283,358,932 downwards.
GGGATACACTTCTGGTCTGGAGCATAAAGTCCCCATGTTGGTGATGTTCAGGTCCAGTATGTTTTCCCCTCTTGTGGGAGTGGTAACAAGTTGTTCCATAGCATTTGAGTTTATAAATTCTAGGAACCTTTGGGCTAGGGTGTTGGAGCTAGAGTAATGCTCCCAGTCTATGTTTGGGTAGTTGAAGTCGCCCAATATAATGGTGTTTGGAGAGACCTTAATATTTTCCAGTGTTCTCAGGAAGGCCGAGTGGGGTTCCTGGGTTTGGGAGGGTGGTCTGTTGCAGGCTATAAACTGGAAGGCTGTTTTACCCACTGTTAGTTGCACATGGATAGTCTCTGATGTTTCGGGCTGTGCCACCAACCTGGAGGTGTGGGTATCTTTGACGAATATTGATACTCCCCCTTTTTTTGTGGTTCGGTCCAAATTTTGGGCCGAAAAGCATGGTATGAGGTATAACCTGGTAGTGCAGGGGTGCTCTCAGGAGCCTTGAACCAGGTTTCTGTTACTGCACAGATATCAATGTTCTCCATGCTAAGGAGAGTTTCGAGTGCGTGCATCTAGAGGTTTAGACTTCTGGCATTGAGTAGCATTACTCTTAGTTTCCTATCCCTTGTGATACCTATGGAGGTGGGTTTGTCTTTTGAGCCTTGCCTAAAAAAGGCACTATAGGGGTAGCAAGAGCCTTTGCCAATATCCGAAAGCCCAGGGGTGACAGGTGCAAGCCGTCCCTAGCGAAGCATTGTCGCTTGTCGAACATGTCATCCCAGGCTGACAGGCATTGGATCCCCTTTAAATGACACCAATACTTAAGCCAATTGTTGAAATTGATCATCTTGTCTTCATATTGTGGCATCATTCTTGGTGAGGGTAAGATGCTTCTCAAGGTCAGGGTCATACCGGCCTGGGCTACATGCTCAGAGAGCTCCTCTATGTCTCTTTTCATGTAGTCCAGGGAGGTACGTCTCAGGTCATTCACACCAGCATGGACAATGACTGAGTCATATTTGTACTTGCCTTGGAGTGACCTGAATGCTTGTGTTATGTGGCGGATCCTAGCGCCTGACAGGCAGCTCACCGTGACCTTCTCCTTGTTCAGCCTGGTGAGCGGGACGTCAGTGTGCCTGATGAAGGAGTCACCTATTACAAATGTATCAGGTGTGTTGTTTAGCCTTAAGGGCTGTGACTGTTTGGCACACTGGCTTTGTGAGCTATGTGTTGCACATGTTTTGTTTTGGGGTAGCGGTTGCTTGGGTGTCTGCTTTGGAGGTCTGCTGCTTAGGCAGATTTTTATTTAGAGCCTCAGAGTATGTTTTTGTGTGTCTATGTGTTTGGTTTGCTGTCATGGTAGGTCTATGTGAGAGTGGAATTGTAGTGAGTGTGGTTTCCTTCTCCTCCTGACTGGTTACGCCAGTACTGAGTTGAGAGAGCTTAGCCTCCAGTTTGGTTATATGGTTGCATCTTTCACATGTGTTGGAATTTGTTGGGAGGAGGAGAAGGGTGTCTGTGTACATGAGGCAGTTGTAACATTGCCTCAAGATTCCCAGATTCACCAGCTGGACTGGAGAGGAGATTGACAACAGACCTTTGGACATGCTAGAATAGTATTGGGAATTCCTTTATAATTGAAAAAAAGGGCCAATGGGGAACAAGGTACTCAATGGGAGTTTGTGAGGGTGCAGTGCTTTTAATTTTTTTAGTGCTGACTTATATAATTGCTTTAGTGAGCAAGTGCCAGGTAACTTAAATGCAATGTGTTACAGGTAACTTAAATGCAAAAATGACAAACAGTAACTTTCTTTCAAGTGAAACAAGGAAATAAGTACAGTAACAATGCAGATATCACTAGGGATCCACAGAAGTGCTGAAAAGCCATGTTTTAGGTGGAATTAGCTTTTCAGGGAAATAGGCAAACAAACAACAAGCATACAAACAAAGCTAGATTCAGCAGGCCTGGATCTAGTCTATGCTACAGCAAACAAGGTGTACCAATTACAGTAAGAAGTAGTTCAAATATGCAGGCACTATAAGCCTTTAACCAGAAATTCCCAGCTCAGAAGGGCAGAGTCCAGCCTCTCCTCCCACAAGAGTGCAGACCACAAACCCTCTTAATGTAAAATAACTGGCCTGAAGCCCAAGTGCTTAAACCAGAACTAATACACTTTTAGAATAACAAACAGACACTGAGCCCTCAATCAGCAGTTCCCAACTTAGAAGGATGTAAGCTACCTGTCCTGCCACCACAGTGCAGGCCACAAACCTTCCTAATGTAAAACAACTGGTCTGAAGCCCAAGTGCTTAATCCAAAAGACTTAGAATGATAGCTACACTTTAATCAAGTTACTACCAAGCAGTAATAAATACAATTGAATAATTTAAAGAATGCCTCGATTAGTGCTCAAGTTATACAAACAAAGCTAGATTCAGCAGGCCTGGATCTAGTCTATGCATCGAATGTATCTGACCCGACACTTGCAGCAGCTGGAGAGGCCACAAAAGTCCTCACCAAAAAGATAAGGTCTCAAAAAAAATCTGTCCTATGCTGACCTGAAGAACTCCAGCTCTATTCAGTTTCACACACGCTCAGAGGGGTGACCTTTGCTCACATACAACAAGGCCATGTCACCAAACCCAGAATTGATGAATATGCAAAAAAAAAAAAATCAAGATCCATCAGAGCCACAAGGGGGAAGACTTAAACACTTACTATTAATTAATAGGCTGTGCTGGAGGGACATCACCACAAAGAGAACTCCTATGCTGGAACAAAAATCGGTACATGTGAGGCAGAGCACCCTGGCTGGCCTTGTTCAGAGAGATGACCAATGGATGGATGGAGATGGAGCCAGATATACCCAGGACCACCACCTCAGTGTCAGGCGACAGAAAGAGAAAAAAAAAATAAAAATAGCAGATAGCCTAGTATGAACCTATGAACCTATGAACCTATGCTACAGCAAACAAGGTGTACCAATTTCAGTAAGAAGCAGTTCAAATATGCAGGCACTATAAGCCTTTAACCAGAAATTCCCAGCTCAGAAGGGCAGAGTCCAGCCTCTCCTCCCACAAGAGTGCAGACCACAAACCCTCTTAATGTAAAATAACTGGCCTGAAGCCCAAGTGCTTAAACCAGAATTAATACACTTTTAGAATAACAGACAATGAGCCCTCAATCAGCAGTTCCCAACTTAGAAGGATGTAAGCTACCTGTTCTGCCACTACAGTGCAGACCACAAACCTTCCTAATGTAAAACAACTGGTCTGAAGCCCAAGTGCTTAAACTACAAGGCTTAGAATGAGTTACACCAAGCAGTAATAAATACAATTGAGTACTTTTAAGATGATGCAAAAGCAAAATAAAGTAGGAAGAAACACAAATACAGTAAAAGCAGATACTGTTTTTTTTTTTTTTTAGTGGAAAGAGAGAAAGGAAAGAGAGAAAGGAGTAGCAGAAACTAAGCTGATTGGCCTTCTCAAATGTTCTCCCTGTTCTGGGTTAAATGAGGTAATGACATTAGTCTTGGAGGAGGGTCCCAGATCAAATTTACACTAGGGGCGGGCAACTGCAAAGCCACCAACTATAAAAACACTATACCAACAGGGAGGGAGGGTGGAAAACAAACTGCAGAAATGTATCTCACAGCTGAAAAGCAGCAGTGAGCCTTTAAATGAAAGTTTTAAACAGCTAAAGGAGCCTCTAGAAAAGAGAGTTTAACTGCAACAAGTTATCAGAAATAAACAACCCAACAGATGCTTAATAAAAGTGGACAATTTCCAGTTAATACCTCGCACACAGTGAAACTAGCTAGAAAAATACACAGTACACAAAGTGCTATAAATAACAAAGAAATAAAGAACAAAATAAACAAAAAACAGGATACTTAATGTTATATATTATAGCTCCGAATTTCCTCTTTGTCCTTCCTTCAGTCAGTTCAGTGTGAAACAGCAGAACACTCACAACTGAATTTCTTAGGTAACAGAAAGTTGAAACCTGAGACAGCTTTTAAGAAAGAAATCTCAAAAGAACCAATGAAGTGCTTAGTCTAAGCTGTAGTCCAGGTGACCTCAGTCAGCCAATGACCTCAAACAATTCTCTCTCACTGAAATGCCTGATGGCTTTGGCTAAACCAAGATGTCCCTGAATATGTGCTCAGACACACAGCCTCCACAAACACTAGGCCCAAATACAAGCCTGAATATGGAAATGCTACAAATATCCCCACTACTTAGAACAACTGCAGAAATGTATCTCACAGCTGAAAAGCAGCAGTGAGCCTTTAAATGAAAGTTTTAAACAGCTAAAGGAGCCTCTAGAAAAAAGAGTTTAACTGCAACAAGTTATCAGAAATAAACAATCCAACAGATGCTTAATAAAAGTGGACAATTTCCAGTTAATACCTCACACACAGTGAAACTAGCTAGAAAAATACACAGTACTCAAAGTGCTATAAATAACAAAGAAATAAAGAACAAAATAAACAAAAAACAGGATACTTAATGTTATATATTATAGCTCCGAGTTTCCTCAGTGTCCTTCCTTCGATCAGTTCAGTGATTATGCAGAATAACTAGTAATTCTTCAGTTAAAGAAATACCCAAACTTATGAAATGTCTATATGAAATCATATATAATGATTATGAAATGGGAAATTGTATTTCGAAATTTTGCAAGATATTGATAAATTATAAAACTACACCCAAATCCTCATATTGAAATTATATAACAAAAGGACAGTCGTTACAGCTAACTGAAGAAATTAAATCAAATATTTTATTATTAATAAAACATACATCCTTTACACAATACTGGAAAGAGTTTAATTGGAAATGCTTGCACAGAGCATTCTTAACTCCAGATAGAATTAATAAAATGAATTCTTCCACAAAAGGAATATGTTGGAGGTTTGAGCAAATATACAATGCAGATTGGAATCACATTTTTTTACTGTGTTAAAATTAAGCCATTTTGAAATGGTATTAAAAACTTTTTACAAGCTTTATTTAATGAATCATTTAACTTATCTAAAGCTCTATTATTATTAAATGCATATGAAGGTCCTCATTTGAATGAGTCAAATATATATCTAGTATGGACAATACTTGCAATCTCAAGGAAGTGTATAATAAGAAGATGGAATACAAACACAATACTGACTTTGGAAGACTTCTACAGCCTACTGAAGACTACAGCATTGTTGAAAATTAAAATTAAAGCATTAAGGATACATCCCAAACCATTTATTAACAATCAATGGAAAAAAGTCTTATCATTGACTGACACTTTACAATAAGTGAACAGATACACTCTGATAACTGGATTGTTATACCTATAAAGTAATTGTATATATTGAGTGCTGTTATAGTGTCAGGCTGATATAAACAGTGTACATATTTATTTAAGATGTTATAAACAAATACTATGGAATTTATTCAACTGTATCTGAAAAATGAAAAATATTTTTTTTGAAAAAAAAGTGTACTGGAACTTACAAAATTGCCACATTGTTTACAGGACTAATTTTATTTTATTTTATTTTTTCAATTGGTTTTATATACCATGGTAAATAATTTTTACTAGAAGTGTATATTTTGTTCCTATCATCATACTTTTTAAAATCTTTTTTCTTATTCTTTTTTCCACTTCATTTGAAATGATGTTTAATAACAATACTAGCTAATTATACAATAACATGTTTTGTAGATAGTTTTAGGGTTCTTGTACACAGATCTGAAAAATTTTAGAAGGACAAAAGTGATCTTTGTTAACAATAGGTTACATAAATAGAATATGGTTTGCGCACTGGATTTTTTGCATGCAAAATGTACATGTATATATTTATATATATTTTTAGATTGCCAAATGGTCTAAGGTTTATATTTCCAGCTATAACATATATTGTCTTGGATAAAATGACAGACTTAATATCTGGTTAATAAGAGGTACCACATCATTATTAATTTTATTTAAAGTGCATAAGACTTATATTATTTTGACAACTACTAAGTAGGGCAGGACCAGCTTGAATGTCACACTGATGGGGGAAGGGATGCAAATTTTATTAACATGTTACTGTGTTTTACAGCACAATAAACTACTCCCATACATGACAAAAAGTATATATATATATATATATATATATATATATATATATATATATATATATATATATATATTTAAAACGTTTGTGATGAATCTATTATACTGTTATTTTTGTTTTACTTGGATCACTTGTCTGTGTGCTTAATAAAGGAATTTTGACTGGAAACACAATGTCTACCCTGCTTGGATTACTTTTGAATACTTAGTAATTCTGTATAATGTTTCAAATTATATTTTGTATTATTTTTTGACTTAGGATGATTTCACATTTGCTACTTCTACTACCATTATCTGATCTTATTAATATACAGGGATTAACTAGATACATATGAAGTGGATATCTTCCACACAGAAGAGTTTATTGCACTGTTTTGTTTTTGGATCCACTATACTTTTTAGTGGGTTGTTTGAGACTTTATGGATACCATGGAGATTACTTTTTTTTCATTTGTTTAAGACATACAAAATGGCTTGGAGTGGATACTGAAATATCAAACTTATATAAGGAATGAAAAACTCACAAATAAATTAGCAAAGCATGTTAAATTAAATGGTATTGAACATGTTTTCACATTTTTAGCATTAGAGGTCTTAGAGTTACATTTGAGGGGTGGTGATATTGTTAATATTACTGAACATGTAGATTTTGATTATTGAATTATATACCAATACAGGTTCTAGCTTGAATAATGCTGTTTGTTTAAAATTCATATTGAAGTCACAGAAATGATGCATTGAACATGTGATTTCATTTTAATATATATAACTAATATCTTGGAATGCAAATTTTATGGTCTGGTGAGGTTCCTATTGCATGAAAGAGCTTACCATTATCGTTAAAGGGCATTTTATTCAGGTTTGTGGTCTGCAGTCATTTTGTCTTTGCTATAGTTACAAGAGAGTCATGCTTTTAGCAGCTGTTTTTAGTTGCTGTTTTATTTTTCATGAGTTTGTCATAGATGGAGATGTCTTACAACAACAGAAGCTTTTTCAGCTCGGAATTACCAAGGAATTTGAGAAATAAATCAGATATAGTGGACTTGGCTTCAGAGGATAAGAATTTCAGTGATGGCTTTAACAGTAAAGAAACTGGCTACAGCATTATACAGTTGGAGGATGAGTTTTTTCAGCATATTACTGGGATAGAGTTTACCAGAAGGCCTCTGTTTTTTTTCCTCATTACAAGATTGTGTCTTCATTTTATGTCTGCAATGAAGGACATTTGTGACAAGTGTGAGAAGTTGTTGCTAAATGAGCCAGCTGTTCACTTCAGCATATTCTACTTATAAAAATATTTACATTTCAAGGTTTGCAAGGTATTCAAACCCCCTTCATCTATGTTTGGTCTAACTGATGACAATAACAAATGTTTTGCTGCTATGTAGATTAATGTTGCTTATTTATATGTCACTTTCTGTTTAGAGATTTTGCTGGAGAGAGAGAGAGAAACATTAAGGCCAAAGAAGGTTAGAAAACAAGATTAAGATAAGTTCTGAACTTAAGTCACATCTTATGGGTTCAACTTTGAGTAACTTGATTCAGCAAATGAAAGTTAAGATAAAAAATTCTAAAACTGAACTGATTAAATATAAGGAGAATAAATTATAAATGGACATTTCTGAGTCTGACAAGAATAATGCATTTATACGGAGACATAAGATAAGTTACCATGGTGTTGCCTTGCCCAGTCAATGCAATCACTCTTGGTTACTTCTTATAATTCTACTTCTGCTGACAGTTCCTTCAGTTGTGCTAAGTTGTAATATGAAGGTTAGTATGCAGAAGCAGGCAAATGCCTTAACAGGTGACAGAGGAATTAATGTAGATGGAAGAGGTTTTTGTATCAGCAGAGAGTGAAGGCACTATAATTACAATAATGGGGGGTACCAGTATAACATATGATTAGGCAATGAGGCAGAGAAAAATAGTCATGTTTTTCATAACATTATTGATATCATTCAGCTTCTCTAATATCCATTCCTATTTTCAAAAGAGACAAATGTTTGTGGCAGCGCTTTTTCCTAGAATACATGATATATATTGGAAACAGAAAGATAATGATAGTAAAAATTATGATAATTTCTCTTTATGACAGAGTTGATAGCCCTTTGGATGAATATTTTTCATATTTTGGTGAGGTAGACTTGTGTATTGCATATTTTCATAAGCAGAAGTATTTTAAAACCTCTGTTTACCAATCACGCTATCAAAATGTTTTCAGCCATATTTTCCTGTGAACTAGAAAAAGTTGTTAGTGTATTTTACAAAAACAGACATCATTGTTTGGGTTTTAATCTCACCAACATAGTGGAATGCACTTCAGTGTAATGATATACCTACAAATGTATAATTATATATTTTTTAAATTAACTAATGAAGGTGGAAATGTAGTTTTCTTGAATGTACCTCACTATTACAGTATCTGTCAGGAATACTTGAGTGATGCTCAGGGTTATTAAATTTTAGATTTTGAACCATCTAGTCAATGTAAAATTTTGCTTAAAAGGCAATTGGATAAAGGAGTATGCCTATGGTATTTTACAGTCAAAAATATTTAACAACAAGACATATTAGTAGAGTAGATTAGTTATATTTTACTATGTACCCAAGATTCACAAAAGTTTAAACAACTCCCTTGGATGACTCATTGCACTGACTAAGGGAACCTGGCTTCAGAATGTTGGTAGTGTGAGCAATCACTATTTAATGCAAAAAGTTGTTTGCTTGCCTTCTTGTATAAAAAAAACTCACTAGGTTTGCTTGATAAGCTTACAGATATGTTTTGCTGCTATTTATTAGGTAACATTAGATATTCAGAGCTTATATATTACCATTAGAAATATTGATGGAATTGGGTAGATTTTCAAAATTTTAAAAGACAATTCATTTACCATTTATTCAGTAGAATTAATGGACTTTTGTTTGCAATGCCTGTTTTGCTCAGATTTATCATCAGAAAGGTTGGCATAGCTGTGGGTGCTCCTTCTATACCAAAGTTGAGCAAATTTAGTAATGGGGCATTTAAACAAGATTATATTTACTGTATAGAATTTATAATATTTTGTTTGTAAATGTTACTGTTACATAGATTATCTGACTTTACTATCTTATGATGGATTTGAATGTGTGCAAGAGTTTATTAGTGGAATTAATGTTAATAATTATTGGTTGAGATTCGTAGGGATTGTTGTCATGGAGCAAATGGATTATCTATATGTTACCCTTCATGTTAAGAACAATGGAAAGATTGGGATCAAAATATATTGGAAATCTACTGGTACAAGTAAAGTTTTTACACACCACTAGTTGCTACCCCTCTTATATTATTTTGGTTTTATATAAAGCTGCCCTAGACTGTATATGCTCATTTGAGAACAAGATGTCTGTTACACTGCTTATGAGGTTATTAAAATGATTTACAAGTGAGCAGTTATGAACCCTCCTGTTTTGGTTTGTTTGCAGTTGAGCAGTGCTAAAAATGCCTACCTTAACAACTGAGTGACAAAACTTGGATAATACAAATAAGGAATTTTAAAAGCTGAACTGTGTGCATATTTTGGTCTGCAATTGATGTAGTATTTATTCAATGTAGTTAATTGCTTTGCAGTTTGGTGTTTCTTGGAGTTTTGGGGGAATGGGTTCATGGAAAAAAATTGTGTAAATTATGATTTTGAGCCAGGAAGATTTTAAGGTATGACTAAATCAGAGAAATGGAATGCGCCTAGAACAGATGGGAAGAGATAAGCTAAGCTAAACTGAGAAAAGTTAGACTTTAAAATAAAACAAAATAAATAAATAAATAAATACATAAGGGAAGTGAGTTTTTAAGAATCTGGAGACTTACATATTTAATAAATATGGATTATAATCAATAATTAAGCATTTGAATAATATCTCTTAATGTTATTAGCAATTGCTGACTAACAGAAAAAAACAGCTGGTATATTATGTAGGAGTAGAATTAATTAGTTAATTATTTTGAAAGATCTTTGGGGGTAGAGAGGAAGGAGGCTTTTTTTTACATATCTGCATAATTTCAGTTTAACATAAAATATTTCTGCTAATTCTGTGCATGTGTTACTGTAAAAAATGAGGAATTGATAGACTGGTGAATGTTTAAGAAATGTCAGTTCAAAGGGTTATAGAAGAACTGTAGGCAGAGTGGTGGTACAATGTTACATAGGGAACTGTTTTAGCCTGGGAAGACTGGCAAGGCAAACATATTCTTTAAGTGAATTTGTAAACTATAGATTCATTAATAGTTCGTACACATCATGCTGAAGCTGATATGATCATCTGGCTGTGCACAACGAGTAGCATTGCTAATTGAATATGCAAGACTCCAAGCTCCTCCGCAGAAAGAGCAGCTCCTGCTCAAACCCAGAACACATGGCTTCAGGTGCAGCAGGGCTCGTGTAGACAATGTAAGAACACAAGATTGTAAGCAAGCCTAAGCTCAGTAAGTGAGACTGTTGAATGACACCATAATATTTAGGGCAACTTAGAATACATAAAGGTAAGGTGAAGCCTAACAATACCAGTTACAGCTCTCAAATGAATCAGAGAAAAACCTCATCAGATTGAGGGAAAACTCCAGTAATAATCAGCAACAGTCAGGGACATCTTTTAAAATGTTAGTAACCTGAGATGCTAGCAGAATAAGAGTGTGAATTAATAATTTTCTGAAGTAAAAGAAGCGTGCACCTCTAATTTGTGTCATTAGTTACTTACAATTCATCACCATTCACCAAAGGTCACCATTTTGACAACGGATTGAGAGTGACAGAGCTAAAATTGGAGTTAAACTCTAGGATGCCCTGGAAAATCAGGGACATTTGAGTGTTATGATATCAGTGGACAAGGAAAGTTGATATAGGAGCACATTTCATTCAGTGCATTGTCATATATATTGGGAAAAAACATAGGCAATGAATGTTCAAAATGTATAATTTATCATGTTTGAACAGACATACATGTAATAAAAGGCTACAAATTCCCATGCTTTGAATCTTTTGAAGAAAAAATACAGGTGTTATGGGAAACTTCATACATAAAACTGTGGGCCATTTAGAAAAATAAAAAACAGGCCTTATACATACTTCCCGTACAAGGAATGATAACAGAAACAATAATAACAGTTGTGGCAGCACCATGCATGCTGGGAAGGGTAGGAATTCAGATAGTTAATAGTTCCTAAATTAGTATGTAATGTAGTCATCAAGGACCTGCCAAAGAAATGAGCTGCCACTTTGAACAGCATAATGCTTGCAGTTTATACTTCAATCCATTGGCACAGATGCATAACTATAACAGACGAGGATATAAGGACACCAGAGATGTGGGATATGTTAAAAGAAATATCCTGAGATGAAAATCCATGAGGATACAACTCATGTGGAGGGTTGTGTGTCTGCCTATGAGCATTATTATTAGGTATGTGGGAAAAGATGGCTACTCATGAGAGTTAACCAGTAGGAGAAGTAATCACAACATAAATGTGCCTGATGTCAGCAATGTGTAATGTCAACTGTATGCACCAATTGACTTTATTATATATGATGGGAGTGTAAAGCTGTTGCAGCTTAAGTATATTGTACCTGCTGCTACCAACTACACACCACTGAAGCCAGTATAATATCATGTCATAAATCAAAATGTCTCTCCAAATAAGCATTGCATAATACATCTCTAATATCTGGATCACAACATGCAACATACTTCCCAGACATGCAACAGTACTGTCAGGTAGTAAGCGAACTGTAGAATCTGCTAGAAGTAACATACAAGAGGCTTACACCAGCCTAGAACAATGTTGGTGTCCTCCATGTATTGGTAACTACAGACAGTGCATGGCCATTGGAAAATCATGCTACTAGAGGCAAATTTTCAGATGTTTTTTATCAGAAAATAACAGATGATAATGACTATTTCACAACATTAATATTAAGTGGACTTTATGCCCACTGTCACATAATTAATACACCATTATACTGGGCATGCTGTTAAGGAAAACCAGCAATTTCTGGATGAACATCACCTACCCATTGCAAAACCATAACAAATTATTATCACAAAGGTCCTATTACATTTGTGATCACTATGCAGCATGACATACATCAAGGTCTGTTGAGTAAGTAATCCTTGCCTGTAGCCACGGTAACATGAACAAAGTAAAAAGATGCATACACCAATGGGTAAGAATATATGCAATGTAGGTCAAGCTCCTCTTAATCTGTGCACTAACTGAATATGCCATACAAGACTTCACATCACACTTGTCAAAGAACACACATATAGTTCCATTAAAGGGATTACAAAAATTGCCCTTGTCTGACCCTAATTAAAAAAAGTTTACAATAAGTAAAATTATAATCATCAATTGCTTTTCAGAAGCCAATCCTGAGCATTACCAGTCTTTTAAACACTTAGTAGTTATACCTTGACAGACGTGAACACCTACCTACTTGGGTTAAAAGTTCATAGGCCTGTAAATCAACAACTAACATCACAGACAGAGTTGTATCTGAAGTCTCATATAGCACACACTTGAAGGGATTACACCAGCAATCTATTGCAATGGCAATACCACCCCTAAAATGTATTCTGTGACTCAGTCATTTAGCTCTGTAAGTGTCCACAGTAGTGTGGGTCTGCATGTCTCCATCTGTTGCCAGTCCAGTCTGTCACTGTTGTCTTCTACAATTACATTTTCAAGTCCAAATTCCTGCCTATCTAGGTCTACAATCTATAGAACTGCATATTACCTGCAGATGCCCCAGAAGAGATCATAATTAGAGCTGTCAGAAAACGCACACTTGAATGGATGACTTCAGTGTTGTGCTTGAAGTTATATCACGCATCAAATATGTTAGTGCTATCAAAATGATGAAGTTATGTAACTATTTACCCTACATTGATTTATTTACATTAAATCTGTTGATAAACCCATTGTTACATAATTCAGATCAACTGTTACAAAACTACAGCAGGTGAGAATACCTGAATATGAACCATTGCCTGTCTACCTCAACACTCTAAAGAGCTGTGCTTTAACTGCTACTGCCACAGGATACTTTAAACTACAGTTGTCAGAAAGCATTCACTTCAAATTCTGATTTAAACAATGTTTTGGAATGCATCTTTTAAAGTATATTTTGAGGGGTCAAAATCCTTTAGCCATGATAGTGCTCACACAAGGTTGAATACACCATATCAGCATCTGCTGTGCTTTGCAGTCCTGTCTGTCATTGTTGTATACATATACATTACTTTCACACTGCTAGATTTGAATCCCTGCTTATCTAAGTTCATAGTCTACCGAATTGTGTATTAGCTACTCACATAACAAGACAGGTCTTGCTACAACTGCAAGGCAGAAGATATTTGTAGAGATGACCTTGTCATTTTGTGGTAAGACAAATACTTATTTTAAAAGTGAATGAAAGAGTTGTGGGAGATGTCTTGCCATGTAAAAACTTCCACTGAGGGGAAGTGCACACATAGGTTCTGCCAGATAAGTCATCCCTTCTTAGTACTATAGTCATACTAGTTAGTCATTGCTGGATTTGAACACCTACCTATGTCCAAAACCAAGAGAACACTGTATCAGCCACTGATGCCACAGCAGATGTATTGCTACCAGTATGAGGCAAAACCCATTTAAAGGAATGACCTCATCATTGTGTTCCAAAGCAGATGTTTAGGATACAAAGGGTCTGCAATTGCTGGAGGAGCTCTATCCCAGTGTAAATGCTTCTCCTGAGTGGAAGTATGCACACCAGATGTAATGAATAAGCTAGTTTGACCTGTCACTTCAGCCCCATACACATTCACACTAGTTAGCCATAGCTGAATTTAAACACCTACATTTCTAGGTACATAATCTAGAGAACACTGTATCAACCACTGATACTACAGGTGACATCTTATGGCAAATGTCATACAGCACATAGTTGTAGTGTATAGTACATATGTATGAATGATGTTTGCTGACAGGAATACAAATCCGCAATGTGTTGATCACAAATTACTACATATTGCAGCAATAACTCATAATACACAGACATTGTTGTAACATGAATGTTATCGATGTGTGTCACATTAACGTGTTTTGCACTGTTACATGATGGCTGATAATTATATTTGGAGTGCCACCCATGCATTTATGACTCTACCTAGATCTGTGCATGACATTTTTGATTTATCTATGGATTATAGATCAGTCTTTGTGATGTGTGTACAGTATGCAAGGGAGCTACAAGCCTTACATGCCAAACCTATGAAAGTACACTCATTAATACTAATATTCAGATATGTGTCCAATGGTCTGATTTCATTAGAACACAGTTGGAAGGGTAATGCGTTTTAGTGCAAAAATCATTTATACTATGTTCATGATTCTATAGGTGCATACTAGACTAACAATCACTGAGTCCTTTTTAAGCTTAGCCAAGCAAGCTAACTGTATCCCACGAGTTATTGTACCTTACAGGTTATTTTAGTCTGTATGTGTTAGTTAGGGCATGATGTAGTACGTAGACAGGATCACAGTGAACTCCTTAAATCTTGACATTTCTGATTATGAACCATTTCAGAAGTTAGAGGTAGAAAGGTATCAGCAGTGTTAGTCAGGAAAACTCCATGGAGTTACTTCAAGTTCAACTAACTGTGGGTAAGACCACCCTTCAAGTCATCATTAGCTAGAGGCCAACTTCAATGAACCAAGATACCCACACTGTTTATTTGAACCTACTTGAGTCAATCAAATTACAACCACTCCAGTCATGGGTGATTTTAAATATCCCTCCATTGACTGGGAAACATAAATGAGTACCAACATGCTTGCACAAAGGTTCATGGACTTTGTTAACATTAATGCCCTGAAATAAAGAGCTTCAATATTCCTGATCTGGTCCTCACCAACATGCCTGACAAAAGCACAAGCACAAGTATAGGACCCTCACTGGTTAAATCTGATCACAAGTCAGTCACATTTGAAGTAGCTATAACACCTGAATCCCTCTTAGGTAAAATCAGGCTAAAAATTACATTTCAACAAAGCTAATTATACCCTCCTAAGGGATGGCATAAATAATTCCCAAGCTCTTGTTCCCACAGATGACATTGATAACTATACTAAGGTATACACAGATTCCACTGTACAAACACTTTCAGAAATGTATTGACACAGCTGTACCTGATAGGATCAAAACAAGATCCTCAAGAAAAAAGCAGCTTCCCTGGTGGACATCAAGCATTACTATGTTATACAACAAGAGGAAGATGTTACTGTTTAAGAATAAAAAAAGAGAGGTCCCGGCACTGGAAGAACACCCTCCTCTGCTTGAACAAATAATTAAGACAACTTGTAAAATCCTTTAAGGACAACTTTGAAAAAAATTAGCAACCATAGCTAAAAATAACCATAAGGCATTCTTCAACTATATCTGTAACCTAAAAGGTACGACCCAGGCGTGTGGTGAACTAGTGGTGGATGGCATCACAAATACTAATTCTTCAAAAATAGCTAACCTATTAGCTGACAGGTTTGGCAAAAATTCTACCCCTCAGTCCCCTACAATCATGCCACAAAGCATTCTGTCTACATCTCCCCCACCTTGCAGCTCCAAAGAGCAAGTCATTAAGGCTCTCTCTCCAAGGCCAATAACACAGCCGCTATGGGAACGGATGGCATCCCAGGGTGTGTTTTAAATGGTCTAAACATGAGTTAGCAACTCCACAGCCTGAGCAATGTTTTTGCCCCTGCTGAATGAAAAACAGCAACCATCATCCCCCTTCATAAAGGGGTACAGAAACAGACCCTGGGACCTACATACCCATAAGCTTAACCAGCCTTACCAGTTAGGCCATGGAACAAATCATTATGGACATTATAAATAAGGATATAGGTGATCTCAGACACAGTTTGGTTTTATCAAAGGCTGGTCATGCCTCTTAAGCATGGTCGACTTCTTCCAAAATGTCACCAGAGCCATAGACAAAGGCAAATTTGTGCATACAGCCTACTGAGAAGTAGCAAAGGCCTTCGACACAATCCCACATATGGACATCACTGTTAAACTCTTTCAGTTGAATATCAATCCTTAAGTTGTCAGGAGGGTTGATAACTGGCTCACTGACAAATCATACTCAGTCAAAGTTGGGACATTTTTCTCAACCAGCAGACCTGTCACCAGTAGAGTTCCACAGGGGTCAGTGCTTGGCCCCCTACTGTTTGGAATATAGTTATCAGAAGTTCAGGCCAAAACAGAGGTGGTGTGGCTGACTAAGTTTGATGAGAACCTGCAAATTAGGTGCAATCATTGAATCCCCAAACAATGTCAATATACTTCAAGAGGTACTTACACAAACCAGTAATTGGTGCCAAAGCCATTGACTCAAACTCAATGCAAAAAAAATGCATTATCACACCTTCAGTAAAAACAACCTACAGATTATCATATAAATAATAATATCCTAAGTAACAGCTCAGTAGTGAAAGACTTGGGAATTCAAGTTGACTGTAGCTTAAAATTTCACCACCATGTGTCAAATGCAGTAAGGAAGGCATTCTATGTCACACACCTCATTAACAAAGGCATTGTCACAAGATCAAAATAGGTCATAACACCCCTGTTCTCAGCCCTCATCTGGCCAATAATTTAGTACAATGCTTCCTTTGGTATGCACCTTACCAGATACCTGCAGCAACTTGAGAGACCTCAGAGATTTCTAACCAAGAAAATTCAGGGTCTCCAGCACATGTCATACAATGACAGACTGAAGTCACTGTCACTTGACTCAGTAGTGTACAGACTACATAAAGGAGACTTGTGCCTGGCCAACAGAGCAATCTTGGATCAAAACTAATGGAAATGCTGCACATTTGCAAGTGAAATGGACAAGGGTCACCAGCTCCATGGACCTTAACCTGGCCTGTAACATAAATAGGACCTGCTGGAGACAAAGATATGTATCTCAGCAGTTGACACTTCTCTGGAATAGGCTATCAGTTCACATCAAGCAATGCCCCTTTATGACCCTGTTTTAATGTAGTCTGGATTACTGGATGGGAAACTATAAATTCCTGCTGGGGATTTCACCTTTGACCCTCCTAGATATGAGCAGCCATTGCTAACTAAGATCTTGAGTTTAGGCAAGAGTCTTTCTATTGGGTTTATCTAGTATTATATTAGACACACACAGCTTGGCTTGTAAAGACCTTTGGACCAATAGCCCAGTAACCACCTATGAACCTATCAACTAAATAAAGGATAGTAATTGAACACTTACCAATGTGTATTAACCCTCTCTAGACTTAAGATTATATGATCACACCCCAAATGTCATATTTCAGGTATTAAAACTCTCACATTTGAAGGGATAATGAGAAAAGTATGAAACAAGGGAGTATGTGAGCATCACACTTCATAATTGTAATGAAAATTGAAACATCCCATATGGCGCACATTAAATCCTGCAGCCAGTTAAACATATAAGAAAACTGATATCACATAGCTCTATCAGTATTGCTTTTCGTCACACAGCAGGGATAAGCACAGGAGCATGATGGGCACTGTATTCATGCAGTCAAAGGTGAAATCTTCAGTTTTTGCCAAAGGATGCAAAGTGTCACTTAGCAATGGTACATGATGCGAAGTGTTGCTCAAATTCTGAAGCCAGAAATAGAGTGTTTGGTTTATGGGCCATTTCTCACCATGTATGTTGTGTGTGAATCTATTTGTGAACAGATTAAAGGTATGGAAAGGGTTTGATAGGACAGTGGTGAATATTGGGGCATGCACAGGGTAGGACATGGGTGGAAGAATAAAGGAATGCATAGGATGGTGGTGGTAAAGCAAAATAGCTACCCACCTCTTCACTAGGTAACAGCTTATTTCCACTAATCTGCATGATGACTGATGGCTGTGTGCACATGCAAATTTTATGAGATTTTGCCTTGGGAAGTGAAATTTAATTCAGTGATTACCACTGCTGATAGGTCTCGACCCACAATACCAAATGTTTCTCAAAGGACAAAGCCAAAAAACAAAAAAATTGAAATCATAAATCAGTGTGATGATTTCTCAACGTTGTGTCTTTATACAATTAAAATGCTGACAGTAAGTATCTCTGCTTTTACAGGGGTGTTACCTTCTCTAGATTTGGGCCTGTGGTATTACTGTCAAATATTATCATGTTTTCAGAGTTTTTACCACAAAATGTAAAGTGGCACTTCTCTATAGTCATGCATCATGCTATCACTGCTCCATGCCAACTGCCTTGCAAAGAGTAATTAAAAATTTTAGAGTTCTTTACTCTGAAGACTTGTTATTTTCATTGACCTCATGATGCATTTATGCTATAAGACATATTCAGGAAGGGCAATACAGAGTTTACAGGAGGTGATGTTCGACACAGCATATATTAGTACAATGTACACTTGGAGTAATGAAAACTATTATTCCAGGGAAGCCATGTTCAAACTTATTTTTAAACCTGTGTTGCCGAGCTCTTCATATGTCCTAAATATTTATGTTACTAATTGTACTGTCTCAAACATTTGCACAAGAACAATTTGTAACATCATGCACATACATATTTAGTTTTACTATAATCAATGTTATGCATATTGCAGGTGACACAAATCATAGTTATCTGCTTTATCATCCATTATACATACTTTTGTTGTACAATTCACCTGTTAAACCACAAGTGTAGTTCAGGTTCATGTAAAAAAATATATATAGTATGACCACTCAAATCAAAATATACCTAGTGTGGATTCAAGCCTTGCATTGTACGTGTTGTTCTTCAGAACTTACTACATTAACACATGATTGACTGAGAAAGTTACGACAGGTGTATTTTCTGCATTCAGTGCCATCTAGCATTCAGACTAAAGCTCACCACCATTACTATTGTTTGCATGACTGACAGCTAAGCCTTTATGAATGAAAATATTTTGTTGATTTTTTTTTTTTTTTTTTTGTTGCCTTGGGAAGTGAACTGTTATTCAGTGGTAGTCACCACTGACAGTTACCAATGCCCAGTGCCAATCCTAGTGCAAAGGATGAGGCTAAAACAAAAAATGTCATCAATTAGTGCAATGATTTCTCAACTTTCTGGCCTTATAAAAGTAAAATGTTAACAGTAAGGATCCCTTCATTCATAGAGGCTCCGTCATCTCTTGATTTGAAAACTGAAACTTTGGAATTATCAACATTGACATGATTTACAGTTTTTGCCACCTTAGCATTGACATAGCAACGTATAGCAAGTGGATCACATATACCCAGCTTTGTACTTCTGACATTTACATTTAGAAAGCAAGATGCCATGTTATTATAAAGTTATTTGTCCTGCCACAGTACAAGTCTTACTGAATGTGATCCTTGCAGAAGTTATGACAGTGAAGCATGTGAAAGTACAAATAAATGTTTGCAAGCCAAGATTGACTTCTTTGTCATTTTATGTGCATTACTTCATTGTGATCTCCTTGTACCATGTATGCATTACAATTTACAATGAGTTAGACTTTGCTTTATGTACTTATATACTGTATGTATTTGATATGACTTACAGCCACTTTAACATCACAGGAACATTAGCTTCTTACAAATGTTTAATAAATGGTGTATCAAAGTTCTCTCCCAAGTCCATAAATGCACACGAAACCTTTTCAGTAAGACTATTCTCTCTGTGACACACCTTTTGTAAGTGTATTTCTCATTAGCAGGAGTAATAAACAAGTAATTGAATGTGCAGAACTGCTAATGAGTCATACTTGCAAGGCATTACCTAGCCAAAGTTCTGAATACTCATTCTTGTACTGCTCAGGCATTTGCATATCATTGTGTATGTCCTTGCACCATGTTTACCTGCCCAGCACCTCAAGCAGACTGAGTGATTTAGGGATGGTAATGAGCTGATACCTGATTTATATATTCAATGTGCATAGAGGGTTTAAATCTTTAAGCAGAACCTGGGGCTATGGAATTTCCATTGTGCTAGGGAAGACCGACACTGACTGCTTTTCCAGGTGCTGACAAACAAAACTACTGATGCTGACTGTTAAAACTGCTCCATTTATAATATATTTTGGAGAACTATCCTACCATCTGTCAAGATATGTTATGTTCTCTACAGCTACTGCTTACAAATGTATATTTAAACTGCTTTTATTTGTAATAAGTGCTGTCTAAACTTTCTAAAATGTTGTTTCTTTAAGCATATAACAGTTGTTACTGCAGTACTCTATGGGTTTCTCGCATCATTCTGAGGATGACACATCTGACTTGTGAAGCTTATGCAGATTATTGCAACATTAAGAAACTGGTCTCTTCCAATACGGTTCCATATCCCCTGAAATCAGTTTTCAATCCATTCTGTAGTTGTTGCTGTCATTGGAGAGAGGGGAAATGGAGAATGTACAGGTATTGCACTCATCTTATTCAGATATATTATTAACATTTTAAATGGTAATGCCTGCATAGTGATTTTTTTGTGACCATTATTAGATCAGCTTCAACCACCCAGCACCTATTGTGTTGTGTCTGATATAGTTATTTTTTACTTCATTTTAGGGATATGGCATCATAACCAACAAAGACGTCATCAGTCCCATGCAAGCATCCATTCTCAGATGCTAAGAATGAGATCATTGTCTGGGCCCTCTATCTCCACAGGACACGGATCTTTGATCTTTGATTAATGGGGAAGTCTCCCTTGACCATGTCTGGCAGCAGATGTCAATGATGTGAATGCAGTGGGTGGCCATAGGCAGGACTACAAGAGTATCAGACGTAGGGCCAGAGATATGGTCAAGAATTCTATCAATATAACCAAAGCTGTCGCACAGGAATGAAAAGCTACTGGAAGTGGGCCTTCTACCAAACCATATCTCTCTGAGATGTAGGAATTCCTGCCAACTGTAAGGGATCCATGCAGCTTTGAGGAGTTACCCAGTGCTTTGTGGCAGATGTGGAAGACAGCCACAGGATGTCGACTAGTGATGCTCCAGGTACACCACAGATACATACATAGATACTTCTTGTAGACTTTTAATTTTTTACAGCCCTCCCCATGATATTCATGTTTCAGCATCTGCAACTTAGCATATGGGCAGGACCACAATAGATGCAAAGGCAGATTTTGCCAAGGCCTCAAAAGAAATAGTCAGAGTTCTGCATGTTGTGGATGTTGATGTACAACACTGCATAAACTGTGTGTACAAATAGATAGATACATTTTGTAGAGTTTTAATTTTTTTGTTGATCTGTCATAAGTTTTATACTTATTATATGTCTATCAACTGCAATTTTGTGTGTCTAGAGACATCTGGCATTGAAGTTCAATGACCACTTCTTTTTTAATCAATCTCTCTCTCTCTCTATATATATATATATATATATATATATATATATATATATATATATATATATATAGATGTATCTATATTTATATTTATATTTATATCTATATCTATATATCAGTATACTTCAAAATATTGAAGTTTCATAACATAGAACATCATATGGTCGAAGACCAGATGATAGAAGTTCTGAAACATTGAACATTCTGAATGGAGATCTCTGTACAGTGCAGAATGGGAAATTTACCATTTTCCTTCCTGTTGTGTGATTTTGGAATTGGTATATTTAAGTAGCGGGGGGAGGGTGTGGGGGGTCCCCCCCCTGCAGAAACATAAAATAAGCCTTCTTTGCTTTTTAAATTTTTTTAAATTTCCTGTTAAGTCTTTCAGAACTTTTATCATCTGGTCTAAGACCATATGATGTTCGATGTTCTGAAACGTCGATCTTTTGAAGTAGACTCATATACATATATATATATATATATATATATATATATATATATATATATATATATATATATATATATATATACACATATATATCTATATATAAACTAAAAGTTTTTGCAGTTGTACTTTTTTCTACTTTAGGCAACATATTGTATTTCTTCTATTTTTCAGTTTGTCTTTTAGTGTACCTGATGTTGCAGGATCAGTATTAGCCTTTGACATGGATGGCAGTGATTAACAGGCACAGTATGGGGTTGCAGAATATATGTAATCCAGCATACATTGTTTACATTCAGGTATTACCTCATATCATGAAACTAAGAGTGTACCTCCTGGCAGAAATTGTTCATCATGTCAGGGCAGCAATGATGAACTGAATCCTCTGCATGGCTCACACCTGTTTGCCAGGGTGTACGTAGCGCTAGTACAACTGCTTTGACTGTATTCCTGCATGCCAACATACAGTACATCTCACATTGCCTATCCCACCTTAGCCACACAACACACATACATGCTGTGACCCTCATCTCTCTCTTACATGCACACACTCACACACACACACACACACACACACACACACACACACACACACACACACACACACACACTTCTTTTGTTTCAGTCTTGTGCTCTTGTACCCTCCACCCACTGTGTGCAATAGATGATGATTGTGCCCTTCCCTTTTCACAGTTCTGTGATGTAGAGTAAGCTATGTTTACTACAAAGAGTAGACAGCTAATGACCGCTTAGTCAAATGCCTGTCTCCATCAAGCTATAGATTTTTTTTCAGTTTCTTTTAGGTTGATTAAGTTCAATAGTGTTATTAATTCTAGTGATTATACTTGTGGCAGTAGTAGTTGTTGTAGTAGTAGCATTAGTAGTGGTAGTACCGTAGAACTGCTTATGTATTATTACTTGCAGCCTTGTGCAGATAATGCTGTGTTTTCCCTAATCCCTGTTGGGGTTTCTGACTTGGGCTACTTATGTCTGATGCATTGTATGTTGTGGGGAAATATCTCTTTTCTTTCCAGTGTTGGATTACAACTCTTCATTTGTATCTTAATTACTTATATTTTCTTTTGTAATTGTGGAATTCTATAACTATGTTTGATTAACTGACTGTGCAGATGATGGTGGTACTGCCCTACATCCTTTCAGTTTGCTTGACATGGGGTTGCTTTGCCTTGATGCACAGGACATATCCAGGAAAATGGTTTTATTCCATTTAAAAGCTTTATATTTGGTTTGGTCTGTATATGCTGCATAGGTCACTCATACAGATTACTCAAATGAGGTCGGGAACACTAAGAGTGGTGGCGTTTCTATATTCATTAATGACAGGCACTCCTCCAGACTGGTTTGCCAGCATGATGCACTGTAATTACTCCATGTACAACTGACAGTTGGCAAGACACCCATCCAGGTTATAGCTAGCTATAGACCCACTCCATGACTCAGGGCACCCACTCTTCTTACCTGGTATGACGATTGGGGAGAGATGGGTGAAGGATGCCAGCCTAGTCAAATAGAATTTGATATATAATTCTGGCATTTGTAAATAAATGCAAAATATAGGCATGTTTTCTTGAGTGTAAAAGAATACTGTGAAATGTGGAACTGCAAAATATGTGAAAACATTGCACTCTACTGGCCCAGTGAAGCATATTGTAACCCTTTCATGTTAGAATTCGGATCCAGTGAGTCTAGATGAAGGTTTCATGCCCATTGGTTTAAGGCTGAAGTTTATGACCAGAATTTACATGTGGATGGTGCTTTACTGCTTTGGTTTCTGTTAGAGTATACATGTGAAATGTCTTTTATTGTTGTAAGTTCCTGAGCAGGTGTTAGATTGCTAAATAATGCAGTTTGTGGCCTGAGAACTCACACCAGGTATCAAGATGATGCAATATAAATACTGGGAAAACCTAAATGTCAAAATGATGTAATTTGTGAGGGCCTCAGCAGAGCTGTTGGTCAGTGTTTAAAAACTATTGTTTGGTGAGAGACTGGGAGCATTTTGACTTTGGACATCTAACTCAGCACTTTGCCTTATGCTCACATGTAAGTGTCAGCACTGTGATTTCTTGTGGGAATGGTGAAAGCTAGTAAAGATTAATCAGGCATTTTTCTTTGAAATCAGACCTGTACTACTGTATTATTTTAAGTTTCTGTGTGATCTCTGAACTCTTATATATCTCTGTGGTGTAGTAGTTTTGTCTTGTGTTTTAATTATTTATTTTTAAATATTTTTAAAACCTTCTACCTGTGGCTGATTCATGTAGAGATAAAGTTTGCTTTGGAGTACATTATATATTTATAGAGTTGATTGCAATAAGCCCTTCCAACAAGCCTTGAGACTGATTAGTCATACTACCATTGGATTATAATATTGCACAGTAATAATTGGACGCCTTTTAAGGGCCTTTTAGTAGCTGATAATTAACTAGGTGGTGGCAGGAATTGCTAACGTAAGGTCTGGGTAATAGGGGCACAGCTGGAGAACCTGTTCAA
This sequence comes from Protopterus annectens, assembly GCF_019279795.1. Lineage (NCBI taxonomy): Eukaryota > Metazoa > Chordata > Ceratodontiformes > Protopteridae > Protopterus > Protopterus annectens. The sequence goes on along the minus strand of NC_056726.1, from coordinate 283,334,495 downwards.
GCCTTTTCCCAGGAAAGTCTGTGGGGCTGTATAACCTCTTCTCAAAGTGTGTGTGTGTGTGTGTGTGTGTGTGTGTGTGTGTGTGTGTGTGTGTGTGTGTGTATCAGCTACTTGGGCAGAGACACGAAGCACTGGTTGGACAGAGAGGGTACTGGAGGTTTTAGCTTGCCCAGTTAGGCTGAGACCTTGACCCTATAGCTGTGCCAGTGGGGATTTTTATTGGTGACCTGGTGAGCAAAGGAGCAATCAGCCCCAGACTGCCTGTGATCTCTGTGTGCACTTAAGGGAAACTGTACTTTACTGTGTGTATTAGTTATCCTTTCCTCTTCTTGGAGACAACCTCCCTGATGTTAGTGGTGAGGATTGAGGCTCCTTGATTGCTGAACCAGGGCACGGCTGTCATATGTGGTTTGCAGTGGTGGGATCTACTTCACACGCTAATTGACTTGTAGTGGTGTGGATATTAAAAATTCATGTAGCTTATGTACAATGATCTCTAAAATGTTTTGTACTCTAAAACAGCCATGCAGTGTATACTCAGAGTTCAGATCACAATTGTTTTATTTCTTTTGTTAGCTTAGTGTTAGGGTGAGCAGGCAGCATGTCAGCAGAGGAGTATGGAAAGCTGACAAGGAGCCTCCTGGAGGAGATGTGGCAGGCTAGGAGGCTGGTGTATGGAAACCTGACTAAGGCAGACCAGATTGAAGCCTTGGTTACAGCTGCATCAGAAAACAGCAGCCTGGCAGACAATCAGACTGACAGTGGAGATACAATATCCTCAGAGAATGGACAGCTTAACCTTTCTACCAACTGCTGTACTCTCTCACTTTCTAGCCCTCCCTCAGGGGTCCACTCTCTGTATAGTAACCCTTTGTCCCAGTATACAGCTTCCCCCTTTCCTTGAGAATCAGGTGGCTCCCTAACTACATGCCTCAGGCCTTGCAATGTAGGGTCTGAGAGCTGAGCCTGTCTCAAGTCTCTCCTTGTAACCCTTCCTAGCTCCCCTTCCACAGGAAGTCTGGCATCCTCTGACAGCGGTGCCTCACTGTCAGCCTGGGTACTACTACTCACCTCTACCTTTGCAGTTACCCTGTCCAAGGGAACATCAGAACCCACAAGCAGCTGTGGCTCGCATTCAGTTTCACTGCTACAGTGTAGCTCACTCCCTGAAGTTACCACTTAAGCAGTCCTGGCTGCAAGTATGTAGTCTGTCTGGGTCTTCCCCAGGCTACCAGACCCACATGCTTGTCTCCTATCTTCACTTCATGTAACTGTATAAGTACATGGAACTGCCTCATCCAAATATTTCCCTCTCAGGACATCTGCAGGATAGTAGTTCCATACCATGCTGTCTCAAGACAACCCACTGTTGGCATTTTGTCTTTCCCACTTACTGGCTCCCTCACCTTTGGTTCCCCAACTTGCCTCCATGGACATCTGTATGCCACATGGCCCCACTGCTTGCATTCAAAACATTTAACCCTAGCTCCTGGACATGTACCTGGACTAGTGGCTTCCCCTGCTACTGGCGGATTCTGTTGTGGCAGTCTGTGCTGCCCACCATTGGTTCCTTTAGTCCCATGAACAGTAATGGGGGTCCCTTTCCTGTGCACGGCTGCCCTGCTTGCTAGGTATAGGTCTCCCTTCTTCCCCATCTCCTCCGAAGTAGCATACTGTCTATCAGCTAACCAGATCCTCATGTCCTCAGGCAAAGTGCTAAGGGCTTGTTCCCTTACCAAAAGGTCTGAAAAAACCTTCAAAAGTGATGACCTGACATCCACTCACCCAGCTATGAAAATAAGTGCTCAGTTCAATAATATATTCACATACATTTTCATCTGCCTTGCGTATATGCTCACAAAACATTTTCCTATACATTTCAGGTGTTAGCTTAAAACATTCCAACAAGTGTCTTTTTACAGCAGTATAATCAAAGAAGTCAGTGCCATGCATTTTTGCTAAAGAAGTTATAACTTTACCATGGAGTAAGGGGGTCAGAAACTGTACCGAGAGCCCTTGGTCAACTTCATACTGTTTACATACCTGCTCAAACATATGAGTGAAGCTATCAAAATTATCCCCCTCTTTAAACTGTGGAAGAAATTTACTGACCCTTTGGTAGTGCCTAGAGCTTACAGTCTGGCACTTCTAGCCATAGCCAATGATATTCCCTTTGCAGGTCATATGGGCATGAAAGAGGTGTATTATGCAAAACTTCTATTGGCCTGGAATTTCCAGAGAAATAACAGGGTACTGCAGGACCTGTTAGCAGTGCCAAAAGGTAGGCAAGGCAGGAGACAAGGTGATACCTCCTTTGATGCCTTTGCCTGTGATTGAGGAGTCATTTCAGTGGGTAACTATGGATATTGTGGGTCCTCTGAGCACCCCAAGTTCCACAGGGAAAAAGTATATCCTAGTGATTGTAGATTATGCTACACAATACCCTGAGGCAGTGGCTTTGTCCTACTTTCAGGCCGAGAAGGTGGCAAATGCTTTGCTAGAGATTCTCAGCAGGGTAGGTTTCCCAAAGGAAATACTGTCTGACAGAGGTGCCAATTTTATGTCAGACCTGCTGGCTTGTCTGTGGAAGTCCTGTGGGGTGAAGGTCATGAAGACCACCCCTACCATCCCCAGACTAATGGTCTTGTTGAGAGGTTAAACTCTACAATGAAGTCCATGCTATGGGCATTTGCAGATCAGTTTAAGAGGGTGTGGGACAAATATTTGCCTCATCTGTTGTTTGCTTACAGAGAGGTTCCCCAGGAATCCACAGGTTTTTCACTATTTGAGTTGCTTTATGAACATAGTGTGAGGGGACCTCTGGATGTAATTCGAGGTGAGTGGGAAGGTGAGTGTGAGTCTCACAAGGAGTCTGTTGTGGCATATGTCCTGATCTTCAGGACAAGGATCAGGGAACTCATGGGCCTGGCCCAGGAGAACCTGGCAGAAGCCCAACAACAGAAAAAGGTGTGGTATGACAGGAATGCTCGAGCTAGAGAGTATGCTGTAATGCAGCAGGTGATGGTTCTCATTCCTGTCAGACACAACAAGTTGCAAGCAGCTTGGGAGGGACCCTACAAGGTGGTAAGAAAGGTAAGTGTGTTAACTACATGGTGGAACTGCTAGGCAGAAGGCAGGGGCACAAATTGTACTATGTTAACATGATGAAACCTTACCATGATAGGGAGGCCCTTGTGCTGAGCATTTGCAGTGGATTGCAGGAGGAGACTGAGAGAGATCTTGTGACTGATCTCCTTGGTGAGGCTTGGGCTGACACCTCGGTGGAAGGGGTAGCAATGTCCCACCAGCTATCTTCTACCAAGGTTCAAGAAATCTGAGCAGTGTTGCAGGTGTTTTATGCATGTTCATTAGGAAACCAGGGAGCACCCACCTGGTGCAGCAGCAGGTGGATACAGGACCCCAAAGGCCTATCAGGCAGGCCCCTTATAGGGTGCCTGAGAGAGTCAAACAGACTCTGAGGCAAAAAGTGCAGGAGATGTTGGAACTAGAGGTGATTCAGGAGTCCAACAGTCCTTGGTCCTCCCCAGTGGCACTGGTGCCAAAGAAGGATGGCATCACCAGGTTTTGGGTGGATTACAGGAAATTAAATAGTCACACACAGGCAGATGCTTACCCCATGCCGAGGACAGATGAGGCCCTAGAGCAGCTGGGTGGGGCTAAGTATCTTACAACCATTGATCTTACCAAGGGTTACTGGCAGGTGCCTTTGACTCCCTCCCAGAACTAGAGAGAAGTCAGCCTTTGTGATTCCTTTTGGCTTGTATGAGTTCACAAAGATGCCCTTTTGGATGAAGAATGCCCCAGTGACTTTCCAAGAGGCTGGTAGAGCATATCTTAGCAGGAGCAGGAGGGTTTTCCCTTGCTTACATGGATGATATTACTATCTACAGCCATTTCTGGCAAGAGCACCTTCACCATGTCAGGGAGGTGCTGGGCAGACTACAGAGAGCAGGGTTGACCATTAAGCCAAGCAAATGTCAGGTGGGTATGGCAGAGGTCTCCTACCTATGACATAGATTGGGGAATGGTAAGATAAGGCCAGAACCTGCCAAAGTAGAAGCCATTCAGGCATGGCCTGCACCTGTTACCAAAAAGCAGGTGAGAACAGTCTTACGGACAGCAGGGTACTACAGAAAGTTTGTTCCCAATTATAGTATCATAGCTGCTCCCCTCACAGACCTGACAAGGAAGAACAGGCCAGATAAGGTAGTGTGGACACCAGCATGTGAGAAGGCATTTCAGAAGATTAAGGAAGCTTTGGGAGGACCCCTTGTGTTAGCCAGTTCAGACTCTAGCAAAGAATTGGTTGTGCAGGTGGATGCTTCAAACTATAGGGTGGCGGCTGTACTTAGCCAGATTTCTTCAGAGGGAGAAGAGCACCAAGTGGTTTATCTCAGTCATAGGCTCCAACCCAGGGAATGCTATGCAGTGGTAGAAAAGGAATGTCTAGCCATAGCGTGGGCACTACAAAAACTCCAGCTTTATCTGTATGGAAGAAAATTCACTGTGATGACAGATCAGAACCCTCTAACATGGTTAAACAGAGCCAGTCAGCAAAATACCAAGTTGTTAAGATGGAGCGTGGAGTTGCAAGCATATGATACGTCAGTGTAACATTGCAGTGGGAGTAGCAATGCCAATGCAGATGGGCTCTTGAGACAGGGAATGGGGTGAGGTACACTCAGATAGACCTGTCACTCTCAAGCGATGTTTCTCAATGGGCACTTGAAAAACTTGCTTGAGTTCCCCGGGGCAATTAGGGAGAGATGGGCGAAGGATGCCAGCCTAGTCAAATAAAACTATATATATAATTCTGGCATTTGTAAATAAATGTAAAATACAGGCATGTTTTCTTGAGTGTAAAAGAATACTGTGAAATGTGGAACTGCAAAATATGAGACAAAATTGCACTCTACTGGCCCAGTGAAGCATGTTGTGACCCTTTCATGTTAGAATTCATCTCCAGTGAGTCTACATGAAGGTTTCATGCCCATTGGTTTAAGGCTAAAGTTTATGACCAGAATTTACATGTGGATGGTGCTTTACTGCTCTGGTTTCTGTTAGAGTATACATGTGAAATGTCTTTTATTGTTGTAAGTTTCTGAGCATGTGTTAGATTGCTAAATAATGCAGTTTGTGGCCTGAAAACTCAGACCAGGTGTCAAGATGATGCAATATGAATACTGGGAAAACTTAAGTGTCAAAATGATGTAATTTGGGAGGGCCTCAGCAAAGCTGTTGGTTAGTGTTTAAAAACTATTGTTCAGTGAGAGACTGGGAGCATTTTGACTTTGGACATCTAACTCAGCACTTTGCGTTATGCTCACATGTAAGTTTTAGCACTGTGATTTCTTGTAGGAATAGTTAAAGCTAGTAAAGATTAATTAGGTAGTTTTCTTTGAAATCAGACCTGTACTACTGTATTATTTTAAGTTTCTGTGTGATCTCTGAACTCTTAGAGATCTCTTAGAGATCTCTGTGGTGTAGTAGTTTTGTCTTGTGTTTTAATTATTTATTATTAAATATTTTTAAAACCTTCTACCTGTGGCTGGTTTAGGTAGAGATAAAGTATGCTTTGGAGTACATTATACATTTATAGAGTTTATTGTAATAAGCCCTTCCAATAAGCCTTGAGACTGATTAGTCATATTACCACTGGATTATAATATTGCACAGCAATAATTGAACACCCTTTTAAGGGCCTTTTAGTAGCTGATAATTAACTGGGTGGTGGCAGGAATTACTACCGTATGGTTTGGGTAATAGGGGCACAGCTGGAGAACCTTTGCCAGCCTTTTCCCAGGAAAGTCTATGTGGTTGTATAACCTCTTCTCAAAGTGTGTGTGTGTGTGTGTGTGTGTGTGTGTGTGTGTGTGTGTGTGTGTGTGTGTGTGTGTGTGTGTGTGTGTGTGTGTGTGTGTGTGTGTGTGTGTGTGTGTGTGTGTGTGTGTGTGTGTGTGTGTGTGTGTGTGTGTATGTATTAGCTACTTGTAGCTGTGCCAGTGAGGAGTCTTACTGGGGACTTGGTGAGCAAAGGAGCAACCAGCCCCAGACTGCCTGTGATCTCTGTGTGCACTTAAGGGAAATTGTACTTCACTGTGTGTATTAGTTATCCTTTCCTCTTCTCAGAGACAACCTTCCTGGTGTTAGTGGTAAGGATATAGGCTCTCTGATTGCTGGGCCAGGGCACGGCCGTCACACCTGGATCTACTTGACTCCACCAAGGTATCCCCTAACACCCTGATCCTTAGTGACTTCAACTACCCCACTGTAGACTGGGTGAACTATTCTTGCACTAATGCACACTCTCAATGATTCCTCAACTTCTTCAGTTCTAATGAACAAGACCAGCTCATCTTATTCCCCACAAGTGGAGATAACATTCTGGATTTGGTTCTTAGCAACATGGGTGACTGCTGCATCACTCCCATATTATGTTCTTCCCTGGTGAGATCATATCATTGCACTGTCTCATTCAAAGTTTTTCTCCAACCCTCCACCCCCCCAGCCATAATCAAGCTAAAAATCTTCTCAAAAGCTAACTACAACCTCCTAAGGGAGGGTATCTGTGGCTTCACAACACTGTCCTCCTCAAAGGATGCAGATAAGTATGTTGAACAGTATGTCAATGCAGTATGCAAGCATCTGTACAACTGCATGGACTCAGCCATACTCAATAGAACTAAAAGCTGCTCCTCAAGGAAACACACCTGTTAGGTAGACATCCTCTATCAACAGGCTTTACAATAACATGAAGAAACTGTTGTCCAAGGGTAAAAGGGAACAAATTCCAAACTGGAAAAACTCCCTCCTTAGCCTCAACAAGCAAATTAGATAACTAGTGAAAACCTCCAAGGCCAATTATGAATCATAACTAGCCTCCATAACAAAGGGAAACTATAAAGTCTTGTCCAGTTACATCTGGAACCTCCATGGCAAAGCCCAGGTTTGTTCCGAATTAATACTTAACAGTATCACTTACACTGATCCTGTTGATTAGCCAACCTGCTAGCAGATAAGTAAAGTCTAAACTTTACTGCCCTGTACCCCCAAAGGCCCTTTTGGTATCCCCGATACTTGTCCTGCACCTCATATCTCTGTAGGTCAGGTGTTACAGGCCCTTTCCAAGGGAAGGAACACAGCTTCCATGGGACATGATAGTATCCCAGGATGTATTCTGCACCATCTTCAGCAAGAACTGGTTTTGCCATTAAACACCCTATTCAACCACAGCCTAAGTACAGGCTTCATTCCAGCAGAGTGGAGAACTGCCATTGTCATCCCCTTGCACAAAGGTGGTGCCACTACTGTCCCAGGAAACTATTGCCCCATTAGCTGGCCCTGCATGTTGTGCTCAGAACTGCAATCCTTTTCCTGGGTCTCCCTGCTGCAGCTACTTTCTGAGTATGATGTTATGTAAGATGACACAAACAGTCAGTATTTTGGCAGAGTCCTACTGCAGGGCATATCCAGATGTATGTAGATGTCAGAAACGTGACTTGAGCAGGCAAAATACATGCCGTTTGATATTTCTAGTCTGTGCATGTGCATTGTTGAAACCCTGTTCAGTGTGGTTATGTGTGTTTCATAGGAGTGATGAGACAATTTCACAGTGCATATTCTGCATTACCCACTAGATGTCCTTTTGGAAAAGTCACCCCTTGAAAACCTTAGGTACAAGTCATAATTGTGCCATATGTATGAGTCCAGGAAATAACCAGGGTGACCTGCACACACATTATAGATGATACCTTGTGTATTACAAACCACCTGACAGTTGATGAAATGATTGCCTTTTCTGTTTATGTAATTCCTTCCCAGTTCATCAAGCAGAGCTTTATTTCAATGTGAGTGTAGTTTATTGTCCCCAGAACCTCAGAACAATGTGTGATGGTGTACACAATTTGCCTATTCTCCTCTGGGGTATTAGAAACCAGATACATTTCACCACATGTTGCAGCATTGTATTGAGAAACTGGTGGAGTATTGGAGGTGAGCCCTGTGACACCCTCCGTAGTCTTCTCTGTGGTGTCTTTGAAAAGTCCTGATGATAGAATACATAATGCTACACAAACATTACCTTTCACTGGGATGGGTTCTCTATTATTTTCGTGGAGCATCAAGGAGTGATGGCAGATGTTCATTATTTGTTCTATAGTATCCCAGTCCACATTCTAATGCTCTATTATTATTTTTTTTTTCATGTAGTCCAAGGTAGGACAAATGTGGTATGAACCATCCTACACCTTCCATGCCAAGGTTTGGCAGTGGCTGCAGCACCACCTTCTATCAGAGCCTGTTGCATACATCATTATAATGGCACAGCAACCTCTAGCATTTTCCAAAGTTGCCATGTGATTGTATTCCAGCATGTCTTGGAACTGACAGCTAAAGTGAGTGTGATGTATAGGCACTCATTCTATATATTTCTGCATCTCTCCACTATGATTATTTGCTTCATTAGAATGCACTTCAGCTCTTTATTTGTTCATTAGCATATTCATCCATTAACCTCATCTATGTTGTGCAACCTGTAAACAAAGGTATGATATCTCAGTCCAAGGAAGTCATTGTTCCACTGTATTTCACATTCATCAGACCTGCCATTAACTACAGTGCCCCCTTTGGTATGTACCTAACCAGGCATGTCCAACAGTTGAAGCACCCACAGAGATTCCTTACTTAAAGAATACAGGGCATAAGTAACATGTCCTATGCAGACCACCTCAAGATCCTATCCCTGTATTCTGTCTCCTACAGGCTGTTGAGGGGAGATGTATGCCTGGCATACAAGGGATTCTCAAACCTGATGGACCTCCTGTATATCCACAAAACAAACCACAACAGAATTACCCATACTAAAGACTTAAACCTTGCCTATGATATAAATAGGACCTGCTGGACAGACAGGTATGTATCTCAGTGACTTCCCCTTCTCTGAAACAGGCTCCCAATCCATGTGAAGAAGAGTTCATCCCTATCCCAATTCAAGAGTAACTTGGACAATTGGATGGGGAACAGGAAATTCACCCCTCATTTGTCACCTATGTCTCTATTCGATACCGGCAGCCTGTAAATGGTTCATTCCCCAGGCTTCTGCTTGTAAATGTTTCATCTACCAAGCCCCTGCTTACACTTATCAAGGGTACCAGAACATGTCCAATTATGGATGCGTGACTAGGCTTAGGAAAAGCCCTAGTGGTGGTTAGCCTAGTAAACACCTCAGAACCTATGAACCTTTGTTTTGCGGCTGCTATGTATACAGCTGTTTGCCAGGTAACAAACAGCTTACTTGAACCTGCTCATCATGCATACAGGTTTAGTGCAACATGTAGACAGGCATTTGTGAATCCCTGCCTGTATGTTGTCAAAAAAGGTTTAGGGCAAATGGAAATAGGAAGCATGTAGGTAATGTTTTAAGTGATACTTAGAAAGAGTGAGCGCATTTTATTTAAATGTTAGCATACGTTATTTTTAGAGATGACAAGATAATACATGGAATGTATTAATAAATTCTACTACATATAATAATTTCTTGAGTAGAATAAGAGGTGGCAAAAAGAGGACATACAAATTTATTTTACTGGGAATAATATCTGCATATTAGATATTTGCTTTCATTTTTAGAAAACAAGCATATGAGTATCTGATTGCTAAATAATGTTCATATTCACCATAATATTATAAATAGATGAAGGTATATTATGCACCCCATGAGGTTATTTATTAAGACTAAAGTCTATAAACATGTACATATGCAAAGACAATTATGATGATTTATTTTGTTTGCACAGAATTTTTTTAATTAAACATGTTATTTTTAGTAAGAGACATTTTTTTTTAATTTAGTTGAGTTGTTACCATATCTAGCAAACAGAACCTTAGCTGCAAATGACTTAACTTTTCTCCACTGATAAATGCAGTCTTTATTTCTGCAAACAATGTATGTTGGGAATAAGAACATAAACAGGGTAGCCCCTTTTGGTTATCACACCATCTTATATACTACAGTTGTATGTAGCTAGAAATGCATGTTTCATTCTGTTTTTGTTGTTGTATTTTTTAATCGTTATTAAATGCAGAGAAAAATGTTCCAGTGCCAGTGGTAAAAGTACTGATATACCAAATATGTTTTTCAGAATTGTTTTAAAATACCACGTGACATGCTACTCCTTCATTGTTATAGACTGCAAATCAAAATGGTGCAGTCCCTAGTCAGAAATTCTTTATGCATACACGTGAGTGTGTGTGTGTGTGTGTGTGTGTGTGTGTGTGTGTGTGTGTGTGTGTGTGTGTGTGTGTGTGTGTGTCTTGTATGTCTGTAAATCCATGAGGCTATGTGTATCCTTCCTACAAGTGCACTGCAAATTGTTGGTTCATACACTTCTACCCTTTGTTAATTTATTCCTGTGTGCTAATGTTAATGACTAACAATAGACTATAAAAAAGCTTAATATTTGTATTTATTTATTTATTTATTGACATTTGATTACCGGTAAAGTCTGACTGTGTAGAACCCTATTTTCAGCAGAGACTCAGGGAGTAAAGCTCCAAATTATTATAAAACATTTTAAGAACAATAATTTTGCAATCTTCAAAAATAAAACAAAATCATCTGCAGTTTAAATAATTACAACAAATTAAACATAATATAAAAACATTGGTTAAGAATCAATGCAAGGTATATGACAATAATTTAATATTTTAAGAAATGTTAGATAGTTTGTAGAGCAATTAATGGTAAGTTAGTTTAATACAAATAGGAATTGCAATATGAAGTGAGTAAAATACAGACATGATATATTTAGGGTAAAAGTCAGGGAAGCGAATTAGATAGCAGTAAGGAAGTAAGTGAAGAAGGAAGAGTTAGAAGATATAGTACTTGTTCACATTTAGGGATATAGTTTATCCTGGTTTTAAGCAAGAACCATGCCAGATTTTAACTTGCAAGATTTTCAGAGTGGTTTTAAAAGATGGGAGGGGAAGTATAGAACTGATGGATACAGGTATAGAGTTCCAGGCCTTAGCAACCTTGTATGAGAATAAACAATGCCCAGCAAATGTGTTAGGTTTGTAGAAAGACAGGAGTTTTTGGTCAATGGATCTCAATGGCTGACTGGGAACACAGTTGTGTAGATCTTTTTTCTTTTTAGTGCTGGACAGCAGATGAATGCTGGATAATTTTTTAGGTGGTAAGAAGTTGTATATATGTTACTTAATGTGGCAGTTCCAACCAATTTAGGCTTTTTAGTGTTATACAGTGATGGTTTCTGAAAGGGGTATGTGCTGCAAATTTAACAACCTTGTTATAACATTGTTCAAGTTTTAATTTCTGTGAAGCCTGGAGGTTAGTAAGGATGGGATCTCCATGAAGAAGTGTGGGGAGGAGATAAGTAGTTGCAAGTGTAGTTTTAATTGCATCAGTGAGAACGTTTTTTTGGTTCTGTAAAGCATCCCTAGTTTTTGATGAGTTTTTCTTATGCAATTTTGTATATGCAAGGTCGAATGTAAGATTATTATCCACTATCACCCCAATAGATTGCTATGAGAAGTGACTTCAATGGTTGTATTATCAAGAGGGAGTACTTTAAATTTAGTTTTTTTCATGAGAGAGGGATTTTGCGGAAAAAAGTAGTAGTTAGGTCTTTTTTTGGTTGAGCATGCCCTGTGAGTTAGGAGGCCATGTGTCAGTGGCTGTTAAAACTTCCTGAGTAATTTTTGAAGGTACACCCTGTTGTCAGATGTGAAGATGAGAGTGAATCATCTGAGTATTGTATTAGGGTGGCTTGTTATGTGGAAGTATCAAGGGTGTTGGTGAAAATGTTAGAGTCTAGGAGACCAAGGATAGAGACTTATAGTACACTGGTGGTGACTGGGAGGTAAAGAGAGAGAGTGGAGTGCTATTTTACTGACTGATACCTATTGGACAGGTAGCTTTTGAACAACAGAAGGGTGGGCTGAGAGACACCTAGTGAGAGCATTTGAAATAGAAGTTTGCTGTGACAAACTGTGTCGAAGGCTTTAGATAAAACTAGAAATAAGGAAGAGACTAGTTTGCCATTATCCCCAGCTTTATTGACAGTATCTATATAGGCTATAACTATGGGAAGGATGGAAGACATGTTGTGTAGAGGATAAGAGTACTTCTTGCAGGAGATTTTCTAACAATTGTTTTTGACTACATTTTTCAAGTGTTTTGGTGAGGGTGATAAGATTGCTACAGGTCTAAAGCTATTAATGTCTGGTGAGTTTCCTTCTTTGTGCAGAGCGATAATGTGTGGCGTTTTCTAGAGAGAGGGAATGTGGGACTCCTGGACTGAACTATTTATAAAGACTGAGACAGGATAAGCAATGCTATTGGCTATTTTTAGGTATTCAATTGGAAGGTCATCAGATGAAGAACAGTGTTGTTTAAGTTTGTTTAAGAGTAGTTTTATAAAGGATGTGGGCACAGGTTTAAACTGAAAGTGGATGTGGTGATATGTGGCTGTTGGGCAGGATTGAGATTAGATATTGAGGAATCCTTTGTTAGAGATGCTATACTATCTATAAAATAGGAGTTTAGCTGTATTGCAGTTTTGAGTGGTGAGTTATAGGGAGAGGCGTTTGGGTTGAATTTTTGGTCTGGATATAAGATTTGTTTAATGGATGTTCAACATTTTTTATGATTGTCTTTAGTATTATTCTGAAAGTTATTGTAGTACATTTTTTATCTTCATTAATTTGCTTTCTGGTATAATTGTGAAGCATTCTGAAGTTTTCAAGATATTGAAGTGTTTATATTTTTGCCATTCTTTCCTCATTTTCCTTTATCCTGTATTAGCATTCTACTCTTTTTGGAGAGCCAGATTGCATTGATTGTTTTCAGTCTCTTCCTTCTAGATAGAGCAAGGTTATTTAGGATATTTAGAAAAGTTGTATTGAATTCAATTACAGCTTCGACTAAGGGGAGGATTTTTAGGAAGTCCCACTTAATAGATAACAATATTGTAATGAACATTTCTGGGTTAAACTTGGAAAGGTTACGTGTTGTTTTATAAAAATGCTGTTTAACTGAATGTGTGAGATGTCTAGTTGTATAGCTTGGAAGATGATTGCTGACAGAGTCTGACATTGTACCTGTGGTGGAGTATTTGCTAAGGTCTGATACTAGGATCCAGTCTAATAGTGAATTTGATGTCTTGCTATAATGTGTGAGGCTATTAATTAGTTGTGTGAAACCATATAAGTTCATGTTAGATATAGGGGAGTTAGAGTTTATGTCCAGCCAATTAACATTCACATCACCTAGTCATTTTTTTTCCTTGTGGAAATGTTATGGATATCCAGTGTCGGATATCATCCAGTATAGCTGTAATGTTAATAGGAGGGATATAAAGGACAGTGCTACACATTTGTTTATACGTGTTTATTTTGAGGAAAGCAATAAGAAGCTCTGCCGAACTGAATTTTGGTGTTGGTTTGCTGTAATGCGGGAATGTGGTAGGTATTGGGAAATATTAAAGCAATACCATCCCCTTTTCTTTTAATATAGTCATCATAGATGATATTATAGCCAGGATGTATAATTGTGGAATTGTTTATTCTGGGTCTAAACCAGATTTCAGTTACACTAAAATCATCAGGCTTATGCTGGGTAATCCAGGCATGTAGTTCTGCAGTTTTATTTCTTATCCTTTTAACATTTATTGCAGCAAACTTAGATCACCAGGTTTGGGGATTGGCTTTTGTTGGGTCACAGAATTATATGAGAGAGATTTTACCTTTGTGTTCATTGTGATAGGTGTGGCCAGGATTAGGGTGTATGTCTCCTCCTAGAAGGATTGTAGTATATTGGGGGATTATGCATATTTATTTATTTTTTTTTTTGAGAGGATTCTTGCACCTAATTTTGTTTTGGTTTGAGTTGAAGTGCAATTAATCAGCTTATATTTGGAATAATCTAAGGGGCAATATTAAATAGGTTTGGTGCATTGTGTGGAGAATGTAAAGAGGAAGCATGGATAGGTGTTTGGGACAGAGTAAGAGATATTATTGAGTCATGGTAGGATGAAAGATGGCACAGTAGGAAGAGACTAGTGGATAAGCTGAAAAGTAACATATTTAACTATAGGAATCTGTATTTTATAGATGCCAGGTAGAGGGGGAAGTAGCAATGAAGAAGGAAACAAGACATTGTAGGATGGTAGAAGATTCAATGATGGTAGATTCTAAAAAGTAGAAGAGGATAGTTAAGGAGAGAAGTATTTTTCACAGAAGAAGAGAGGTAGGTTGTCCTGGTGTCTACTTTGGTATGTAAGGAATTGGGGGATATTAAAGCCTGGAATACAATGATGTAGTCAAAATAATTGGAAATGAGGGTTTATTTGGGAAAATAAAAGGATACAATAAGGAATAGATAGGTACTATTAGGGAGGGTTGTGATTATAAATGGATATAGTTCAAAGCAGTATGTAATGGGAGGGAGCAAGATAGTTGGCAATAGAGCTAACAAGTAAATAGAGATACTGATGTAGGAAACAAGAAACAGAAGCGTATGTACAGACGTAGTAAAGTCATTTGGCGAGGGCTTGGAATAAAAGTCAGAAGTGAAATATGTTTGTAGAAAGTATAATATTTGACTAAGGGGTAGGGTAGGGTAGCGAAGTGAAAGTAAGCTTAGCAGGCTGCTCATCCTTAGGTTAATTTATAAGTGAGAACAATAAGATCATAGTCAAAACAAAGTGCTTAACAAAGAGAGGCAAACAAAACAGGTTGCCTTTCATTTCCTCAGACCAAATAACTGTTGTATGCAGTATAGTATACTGGTCAAGCAAAAGGTGACAGTGACCACCATCATAAGAGGTCCTTAGAGTTCACAAACTAATTCACAGAGACTTTTATCACAGACAGGGCATGTACTTAACTCATTAAAGTTAATATGCAGCAAGAAGCATGATGATGTCATCGTGTTACACTTGAAACACTCTGTTTAGCCTGTAGTCTTTTATATCCCTGTTGATTTTATTCTTTTTTTCTTTCCACCAGCGTCTTTTCAAATTGTGACAATTTTTCATTTATGTCCTCCATCAGGGTATCAAAACGTGAGCCAGACAGATGTTTATGCATCTCCGAATTGACTGCAAGTACTTCTTCCTTAAGCTTCTTTTGTTTAAGCTGATCCCTCTCGATGAATACACAAACCCATTCCAGGGAACAATGATGCGCTGCTTGAACCCAGTGTCCTTTAAAAAAACTGTATATCAACTAAATATGGATTATCCAATGAGACTATATAATGGAGATAAGCAGGCAGGTAGAGAAGTATACTTTGTTACGAGATATAATATATTAATGGAAAAAATAGTGAAAGAGATGAAACAGCATTGGCCCAAGTTACTTAAGGATAAAAATCTAATGAATGTTCTTTTAGATCATGCTAAAATTGCATATAAGAGTGGTAGAAATTTAGCGGATATGGTGGTCAATAATATTTTTGTACCACCAGAAAACACATTGCATGGATCTGTTTCTTTTTTACATGTAGGAACTTTGCCTTGCAAGCATTGCTCTATTTGTGAACATATTGTGAATTATTTTCCAAATATCAATGGAGTGAAATTCCATCTAAATGGGAATTATATTTGTAACAAAGTAGCAGTAATATACGCATTAAAATGCTCATGTAATTTGTTCTATATAGGAGAAACTGGTCGTACCTTTAAGAAACAATTTCAGGAACACATCAGGGATATAAGGAATACAAAATTAGATAGCCCATTAGGGGCACATTTTTTAGAATGTCATGCTGCTAATCCTGCCTTAAGGGATGTGTATTAGAACAAATTGAGGTATATTTGGGGGAATGTATTGATTTGAAAACTAAACTGTTACAAAAGGAAACTTTCAGTGGTCTAGTGGTTTTCTTTTTCTATTAAACAATGGCAAACTTCTCAGTAAACTTGCAGGTGTAGGGCCTTGTGGCAGAGCTCTTACAGTATCAAGGTCAGATTTAGTGACCAGAGGCTATTAAACATTGACAAACTTCTCAGTAAACATGTAGGTGTAGGGCGTTGTGGCAGAACTCCTGTAGTATCAAAGTAAGCTGTAGTGACCACAGGCTCTGCTCTATGAAGGAAGATAGTGACTGAATATAAGAGGAAACAACACTGAGGGGGTATTTAGCAATACATTCCTCTTGCATTTACATTTTCTGGATCTTCTGTCGTCTCGTGATCATCCCTAATTTTACTTGTATTATTTTCTTAACCACAGAGTAACATACACCTTCAGTCTCTTGAAATTTCACTAATGTTTAAAGTTTCAGTTATTAATTACTTAATCTGAAATCCTTTAGAAACTGGATTAATTATTTGGAAAGTCATAATAGTAAAGCAAATATACTCCATGTAATGAAACTGTTACTAATATAATTGCATTGTATATCAAACAACAATATGGGACATTCCAGCATGATGTATGAAATAGAATGCAGTGGGTAGGGAGATATTCTTCACTTCATGGTCTTTTTTGTTTTAAATGAGTACATTTTGACATCTCTTTTACAGCCCCACTGAAATGTACAGTTGAAGAGATGAGAATCACCTTGAAAGGAAGAGACACCTTGATTTAACTCTAAAAAGTATACATAGTTGTGATTAGTTTGCTAAAATATCTCCTATAAAAATATTTCCCTTCTGCAGGAGATGACTAATTCATTTTCTATACAGTGTGCAGTGTAATTTATCATAGCCACCTCCATTCTGAAATGGCCTGTTTAAGTCCTGTTACACAATGCATTTATGTATGTAAAATATTACTACAACCACAACAAACACTTAGTGCAGAGGATCAAGGCATATCATTTAACACGCTGCTTCCCATAATCTAGGGTTTGATTCCTTTAGTCTCCATTTGTCATTTAGTTGACTTTGAACAAGCTGCTTAACTAGACAGTTCTCAGTGGCAGTTGGGAAATTGTGTTAGGCTCCTAAGTAGTTTCCAGGACTGCTTGCCTAGGAACTACTATGAACCTATGAAGCTATGAATCTCAATATTTGTCTTCTTACAAGTCAGGTTATTTTTTGTCCTCTTACTCCTTCTCAAAATTTTCATGACATTTATCTTGCCTTTCACCTGTTTGCCTGTCTGCTCCTAAAATTAATTCATTTTGTTTGAAAAGGATGGCCAAGGCCCTATCTCAGATGGAATAATTTCCTTCTGCAATGGTATGCTTGTCTTGCATTTCCGTTTTCTGTGCATGCTCACACGAAGAAAGCAGATGAAGGGGAAACTCTGCCCACAATGACATTTACTATTTACTCTTTCCTCTCTGTATAACATTTGGATTCTGCATCTTGTTTTCATCTCTCATATCCAATAGTGACTGCCTCTTCTATTCTTTATAATAAGATTATGTTTCTGCCCCCTTCTTCATCTTGCCTAAGTTTTTATTATTCTTTCTTCTCCTTTTTCATCCTTTTATTGTTTTTAATCTCAGTAGTTAAACAGAATAGCAACTCCAAATATCTCAACTATTTATTTATTGCCAGTCGTATGTAATAACTATTTTATTTTTATTTTACTAATAATGCTGTTTGCTTTTTCTTCATCATTTCCTTCTTACAGACTGATGTAATTTTTCACACATGGTCCTCCATCCTTGCCCCAACTGCCTCCTTGCTCTACGTCCAAGTATACCACTCAACTGTTATGATTTAGGCATAGCATTATGATGCCAGCCATCACATTTAGCTTTACTCCTCTTAGATTTACATTATTTTCTTAATAATTTTAACATAGTTATAGATGCAAATATTGCTAACTAAATAAGCTAAACCAATACAAAGATTCCCTTGCACTAACTTAAGATGTACTCCTGTTTCTGTCCCTCTGCTGTGATTATTTAAAGACCGTTTTATTGCTCTGAAGTTGAGAGATATGCAGTTTATTGTGTCCTGTCAGTAAACATGTAACCAAGTACTTGAGCTTGGTAGGTGTAGGAATGGATGCTAACTGGATGAGTGAAGACAGAAATGCCAATATAAGTCTTTCAGTCAGGAGTGTTGGACTATCATCATGCTTGTCAAACACCTATAGTGCATATATTTTTTGGTGTGAAATCCATGTATAAATGTGGTAACATATAGAGCAGACTTCAGTTTGTATACAGAGATTAAGTCTTAACTAACTCCTGTGGTGTTATTTTTTTTTTATCAAGATGTCTTTGAATGTTACATGTTGAAGAAGCACAGGATGTTTCTTTGCACTGTTGAGAGCAGGACAGTATAATCAGTTCCTTGCCACTCTTGTCCAAAGCACTCTAAATTGGATGTTGGAAGCTGTTATTTAGTAATGCATCCTAATCCCAAATTATGTGGCTCATGGCTCTGTCTTCAGTAAGAATTTGATACCCTGTGCCATCTTGGATATAAAGGAGTATAACTAGTGACAATGCAGAGAAGAGATGTAGGACAACATCATGGAGATATAATCAAAGTGCTGAATTGCATATTTACAGTGGACATCTGAGTGTTGTAGTGGATTCTTTATAGAAATCCATGAAATTGATGAATTTAATAGAGAGTTTTGACTGAGTCTACAGTCATAACTAAGTTGTTTTGTAGTCTTACATGAATGTCATGACTCGGCTCTAGAGCTTTGCTTTGTTCTAGTCTCAATCAGGGGTGGCTCATGGCCATGACTACTGGGCTGCCACATAAAAGAAAAAAGAACAAAATCATATTTTATTTTATTTTTATTTTTTTTCTTATTTGCTCTTTTAAAACTTATAGTCAGCTCCCACATCTAGGATAGTAACTCCACATGTAATACTGCACATGCACAGAGTTTCAAGGAGTTCTGAAGTCTAAACAAATATATAAATAAATAAAATGTAGAACTCAAAATAGCCCAACTTTAGACAAACTACAAAATTGCTACTGCACATTATTACAGGCCTTTCTGCTATTTTGAGACTGACACAAAAATCACTTAAAAAGCAATTGACTGAGCTGTATAAATGAAATGAGGTTGGCTAAGAGCGAAACTGCAAGAAGAAATTAATTTACATTGGCAGATGTACAAGTACAGAAGTGTGAGAGCAAGAGATCAAGTGTTTTTTTTTGTTAGCACTATGTGTGCCACTGCCAGCCAATATGAAGAAGGGCAAGGTTTATCTTTTGTAATTTTATTAAAGTGTGTGTGTGTGTGTGTGTGTGTGTGTGTGTGTGTGTGTGTGTGTGTGTGTGTGTGTGTGTGTTTGTGTGTGTGTGTGTGTCTGCATACTTGTATGTATGCATGCATATGTAGAGGAGACATTAGAAACTGTCAGCTGCCCCTGATTTTGCAGAATGTCACTCACTTTTCCCTATATTTTGGCTTTTCTATCAGAGATATAATGCAGGAAAACAAATAATACAGAACATCAAAATACATGGCAGTTAATCGTAAATCCCTTTATTTAGCTGCGTGTAACTAACTCAGTCATATATAGATTGGCCAGCAGGGTGGTAGCTTATGCTAAAGACTGCCCCTGTTATGAAGAGGTTGGACTCAAACACAGTGGCAGCTGGTGACTTCAAATCAAAGGGGAGCTGCAGGAGTCAACTGAATTGGTGGGGCGAATGAGAAGGGCTGCACCAACTAGAAAGGGGAGTAGCTATGCTCAAAAACCACAAGAACTGGTACTTTAATTAAATACGCTGCCCTGGCTGCCAAACCATCATTATGATAGTCCAATCAAGACAAAATTAAGTATAGAAGAAAAAAAAATATTTCAATGCATTGACTGCATGATAGCTTGCTTAATATCTAGATGGAAACAAAAAAGTTGTGAGGCATGAAAAAATAAATTACTTTTTAAATACATTACTGGAATGCCAGTCAAAATCAAGTATAAGAAAAACAAGCAGCACTCAACTCAAACCACTTCTCCTTGCACTGCAGTTCTAATTATAATTTATATTCAGCTTTATAAAAGTACCAAGTAACATGCTGAAAGTAGCAATCTCTGTGTTACCCCCACCTGTAAAAATGTTTCTTATCCAAAAAAGACCTGCTGCCTGACAACAACTATCTACGTGTTTCATGGGGAAAACATGATCAAAGTAAAAAATGAACAGCAAACAAGAAATAAGCTCAAGATAAATTGTTTAAAGGGTTACTGCACAGGTTATGGACCACACATGATAGACTGGCATTCTGTTTAGTTTATGAGTAAAGCCTGCAAAGATGACTGCAAGTCTCCAACAAAGGTAATGAGCTTCTTAAAATACTGTAATCCTCTCCTTTATTACAAATACTGTCATATGCATTTCAGTACCCAACGCTTATACGTTATCTAGTTATGTAAGTATTCTTTGCATGGCAACAGCAAAAAGGCTTTCAGTGTTGGTAATTCTTTAACAGTATGCTTATTAAAGCTTGCTTGCATCTTACAATCTCAGACAAGCTTACCTGATGGTCATGAAAGCATTGCTACTTATACACAGAGCAATGGGCACTTTCTGAATAATAAGAAGCATAAATCAACAGTATAAAAATATGACAGAAAACCAGAACATTCTGCAAAATCAAGCCAGGACAGATGAAAAACCACTGTAGTACTTGTGTCTACCTTGGATGGCGGGATACTCTGCACACTTACACTGCATAACTGCTCCTTGCCTTGATTGGACATATCCAGAGTCACTACATGGGGGAGTGAGGTTCAACAAGTATGTCACAATTTGAAATGTCTCTGACTGACTGTGATGGCCCTGACACATTTGTCATACCTCTCAACCTCAGAGCTATAAATCTGGAGAAAGCCATACATAGAAGTGGGACAAAGGCCAGAAAATGAGGGCACTATTTAAATATTGTTCTTATAAACTTTCTAATAGAATAGTAGGTCTTGCATTAGTATGAATTTTCTGAAGGATATGAAATCCGAAACTCAAATGTCTGTCATTATTTTCTAACTTCAATATTTAATGATTTGCCTCTAATTTGCCAGAAAAATCACAATTTTATGAAAAATGGACAAAAAATGTGATGCAAAAATACAAAGTAGCCACACACTACAGCTGGGAACCTGTCAGTACTGCTAACTTGAGCAGCTGACAAAATAAACAAATCTACATGCATTTAAAATAAAAGTAATCTATAACTCTGATTATTACAGTTATTTATTAATTGTAAACCCTCCACATTTTCTTATAAAATTGCCATTTTGTGGAGGGATTATTAGAAGGAAAGCAACATTTTGAGCCAAAATTGGGGACAGTTGAGAGGTTTGGATATGCCTAATTCTATAAAGCAATGAATTTGCATGTACCTCTCAACCTGTTAACTCAGGAAATCTGGACAAGGCCAAATATATTGGGGGAACATACAAACAGTACTAAATATTGCTCTTGTATAAATTAGTTAATAGAATACAGGTCTTGCATTAGCATGCATTTTTCTGAAGGTTATGAAGTCTGAAACTCAATGCCTGTCATTATTTAGTGGCTTAATTCCCAAATGATTTGCCAAAAAAACCCCACAAATTTTATGAGGAACAAACCAAAAATAAGAAACAAAAATCTATTCATTCTGTGAAAATATGGACAGTTGAGTAGTACAGCTCAGCCAGGGATATCATTGAGCTTGCCGCCCTTCCCACTCACAAAATCATGGTCGAATGGAGCCTCCCCCCTGCAGCCATTACAATGTCCCATTACTTGGCTATTTTCTCCCGTTTACCATAAACACTGCAATGTGCATACTGCTTTAATTCTACGATTATTTGGATTTCATTTGAAAGTTTTATTTTGCATTTTACAGCACCAACACTAAGACATCTGCTAAACAATGCAATCCAGTCTCACAATAAAACTAGACTTAGCATTAAAACTTCTCTGCCCTTGAAACTCACGTTCATTGAAACAGCAATGAAATCCACATGCAAAGAAAATACATTTGGCTAGTATAAAGATTAACTTTGGGCTGTTTTCAAATGATAGGCCCCTTACACACAAGACATACATGTGTTGTGTGATACACCTTCCTGATTATATTAAATTATAATTACTTGTATAATACAGTGCAGTTATTAGAGGCTGTTTTAAATGTATTGTTTTGAACATTTTTCCAGTAAACAATGAAACAAAATACATACATCAATAATGACAAAACTGCCAAATTGAGAACATTTCCATCATAAAAGTCTACTCAAACATCTACAATCCACCAGTATCAGTAAATATGAACAATCTCTGCAGAAGTAAAAGTCATCTATAACATTCCACATTAAAGAGATCTGTAACTAATGAAGTGGTTGCTGCTAGCAAACAACTTTATATTTCATTGTTTAATCTACAAATAAAGTGCCTGTATCCTCGCCAAAGAGGACATTCTTAGTACAGTAGTATCCACCCCCTGAGGGAGTAGAACCCACAGCTTTCTGCATCAAAAGCAAGAAGACTATCTGTTGTGCTATTAACAATGCAAGCAGACTTAGCATAAGCAGCACTAAAGTTCTCTTCACCTGCAGCTCTCAGATCCTTGTAAAATCTATTCAATACTCAACGGTATCTCTCAACTTCACAGCACAAAAAATCTGGAAAGAGCCAAAATGTATTGGTGGAGGGGGGGGGACAAAAGCCCAAAAACCAGGAACACATTTTAAACATTGCTTGTATAATCTTGGAAAGTTCCTAATATAAAATGCTGTGTTACCACCATACTTTTCACTGCCTAGTCTTGAACCCAGGAACCTGTGCAAAACAGTCAGAGCAACATACCACTATGCCAAATCTGCTGTTTTATAAATGAGAGGAAGACTGAAACTTAAATGGCTACCATTTAGTGAATTCAGTTCTCACCATAGCTGTCAACCTCTTAGCACAAAACACCTAGACAAAGCCAGTAATGGGGGAATACAGCCCTCAAACATATTCAATGAATTCAGTTCTCACCATAGCTCTCAACTTTAGCATTAAAAACCTGGACGAAGCCAATAATGGGAGAATATAGTCCCAAAAATTGGGACACATTTCAAATAATCATCTTATAAACTTTGAAAATTGCTAGAATAAAAGGTTTTGTGTTACTATGTACTTTTTGAAGAATATGAAGTCTGAAATTTAAATGCCTGTCAGTTTTATTTATTTAACATTTGCTATACTCTTTTACATTCCCTATACTTTGACCATCTATGAACATTTTTCACTTAGTGAACTTCACAATACACGCCAACAGACACAATCAGTTTCTCAAGTAGACTCCCTCAACCACATAAACATAACTTCCACTTCCATCTATATACTTCCAAAGTATCATAGATCCACCCATATTATCTATTTCCAAGACAGGAAAACCCTAAATAACTATTATAAAATCATAAAGATTATACAAAGACCTCAACAACACCCCCTATTAGATGGTGACATTCATCCAAACCCTGGCCCTATTAATAAAATTACCAAGGAACCACAGAACCAAACTTCCAATACCCATACCCCAAAAAGACCCGCTAACTCTCTCCTGATAGCCCATCCCAACACCCGTAGTATAAACAATAAAATAACCCACCTTCATGCACTCATAGAAGTACACTCATTTGACATCCTCTGTATTACAGAAACTTGGCTAAAGCCTACTACTCAGGACCAGGAAATTACCCCTCCTGGATATAACATTCTGAGATGTGATCGGAAGACCAAAAAGGGTGGGGGAGTAGCCATTCTCTATAAATATGAACTTCAAGTTAACCCTTCAATGCGTACCTACCCTCAAATACCAGTGCTGAAATCCTTACTGTCAAACTTCAAATCAACAACTGTAAATCTATCTACATAATTTACTCCTATCTGCCCCCTGGAAATAATACTAATACTCTTGAAAATATCCTCAGTTGCCTCTCCACTCACCTACCTCAGGAAACTATAGTGCTAGGTGACTTTAATATAGACTGAGCTACCTGCAGCTCCCCTAATCCTACCACCCACATAAATCTATATGTTTTTTCCCAAATTATAACCACCCTTACTAGAATCATTAAAACAGGCAGTAAAGAAAGCACCCTAGACTTAATCCTTATAAACAGTCATCCCGATACATATAAACCAGGTACCATTCCAGATGACATTAGTGGCCACTCTCTAACCCATATAATTAAACAAAAAATCCATAGTTCCAATCCAAATATTTCCAAAACCTCACACTCAGAAAAAAACACTTTAATCCAGAAAACTTCCTAAATGAACTTAAGGCATGTGACTGGTCACCACTACATCATCTTCAACTGGATGAAGCAGTATCTTACTTCAGTACAACATTCCTACAAATCCTTGATTGCCATGCCCCCTCTCACTCTACCAGATGCAGTATCTTACTTCAAAACAAAATTCCTACAAATCCCTGATTGCCATGCCCCCTCTCGCTCTACCAGATGCAGTATCTTACTTCAATACAACATTCCTACAAATCCTTGATTGCCATGCCCCCTCTCGCTCTACCAGATGCAGTATCTTACTTCAATACAAAATTCCTACAAATCCTTGATTGCCATGCCCCCTCTCGCTCTACCAGATGCAGTATCTTACTTCAATACAAAATTCCTACAAATCTTTGATTGCCATGCCCCCTCTCGCTCTACCAGATGCAGTATCTTACTTCAATACAAAATTCCTACAAATCTTTGATTGCCATGCCCCCTCTCACTCTACCAGATGCAGTATCTTACTTCAATACAAAATTCCTACAAATCCTTGATTGCCATGCCCCCTCTCGTTCTACCAGAAGCAGTATCTTACTTCAATACAAAATTCCTACAAATCCTTGATTGCCATGCCCCTCTCGCTCTACCGGAATAAGGACCAAAACTGCTCCATGGCTCACTAAAGAAACTAGACAAAAGATCCTCCTACGTAATAAAATATGGGCCAAATGGAGAGCTTCTAAAAACCCAGCAGACATCTTTACTTTAAGCAGTTAAGAAACACTACTAAAAAAGAAATTCTGCTTGTCAAAAAAAAAAAAAAACTTTTACCTTCACCTACAACAAACCCACCAGCATAAACCACAAAAGTTCTGGTCAAGCATTAACAAACTGCTTCAGCCAGGGTACTCCAAAACTCCCACCCCATTAGGTATTACCCAGAATAATGCTAAGCAAATTGCTGAAGCCTTCAACAACTACTTCACCAAAGCTATTCAAACTCTAGCAAATTCACTACCCCCTGTTAGCACTAACCTCACAGTCAGCATAAATAGCCCAGCTCTTTCTTTTCATCTACAACCAGTACGAGCATCGCTCATCTGCTCCTTCCTTCAAAAACTCAAACCGTGCACCCCTTCAGCTGACTGTCTACCAGCTGAATGCCTACAAATAGCATCTAAAGCAATTGCCTGTCCTATATCCATCCTTATAAATAGAAAAATTACATCCCCTCCATCTGGAAAGTCTCACTAATCATCCCTCTGCATAAGGGTGGTTCTTCTACTGAGATTTCTAACTTTTGACCAATAGCCTTACTCTCTCCAATAGCAAAAATAATGGAAAAATATATCCACCGACAGCTACTTGTCCACCTTCTCTCTAATAATATACTTGCTAACTGTCAGCATGGCTTTAGGCCTTATCATAGTGCAACCACTGCCTTGCTATCTTTTTCTAACTGTATAAACAAACATCGCAATAATAACTCTCTTTTCTCTGCACTATTTATTGACCTGTTAAAAGCCTTTGACATGGTTAACCATCACCTACTTATTAATATACTAAAAGCCCTATTGCTTGACCCACAGGCAATACTATGGTTTAAATCCTGTTTAGATAACAGACATCAAGCTGTTCTCTGGGATAATAATTTATCTATACCCCTCCCTTTTAACATTGGAGTACCCCAAGGCACTATATTAGGCCCTCTTCTCTTTTCAATCTTTATTAATAATCTTAACTCTAAAATTCCACAAGCCACCTGCATACAATATGCAGATGATTCAACTTTAATACGTTCTGCTAATTCTGTTTCAGCACTCCAGGCCATCACCCAAACAGTATTTCATATTATTGAAAATTGGTTCATGCAACATTGCCTCCTCCTGAATCCCAAAAAAAACAAAATTATTGCTTTTTGCTCCTAACCAAAAGTCTCCACAATGTCACTTCACAGTAACCTCTAACAATGGAGCTACCATATCCCCAGACACTACAACCTGACTCATAGGAATTACAATAGACCACAGCCTTAGCTATGATGATCATATTAATACTACTATAAAATCAGTCAACAGAAAACTAGGCTCCCATTATAGAATCAAACCCTTCCTCACATCATTAGCTAGAACTACCATTGCCCAGACCCACCTTATCTCTGCCCTGTTTTATACCTCTGCCATTTACACTAACCTATCTAAAAACAACCTTAGCAAACTTGCAACCAGCTATAATAACATTGCCAGATTTGCCACTGGCTCCCCTTTTAGAACCCATCACTGTCACAACCTTAAACAGCTGGGATGGCTAGAACTGAATAACCAACTACTTTGTCAACAAATTACTATCACCCAAAAGATTCTCTACCACCCTAAGAATACTTCAATCCTCACTAGTCTGATTGCCCCATACAAAAATCTGGCAACACTATGCTCAGCTAATAAGTTTCTAGTTTCCACTACTAAATCTAACAACAAGGCTGGGGACTCACTATTCTCCAACACAGTGGGAACTCTCATCACTTTCTTCCACATTACTCTTCAAAAAATATCTTAAAGAATATCTGAAAACACACGGGCTATGTCCCTGCTCTAACCCAGACTAACATCTTATTCCCTATCTCCCACTCCCTTTACTTATCTGCTCTATTGCTCTATGATGCCTATTTGTTGTAACTAGAATGCTAACCACTATATAGTATTAAAGAAGACTTCCTCTCAGCACTGTTCAAGATTTACTTACTCTAAAAGCACTCACCCTCTACTGTACTGTAAGTAAGCATAAGTTTGTATGCCTGTAACCAGGTCTCTCATTTAAAATAACAATTCTTTTTTTTTGTATTATATGTTATCTAAAGTTTTTCTAGGCGGCTCTGTACGCATTTTTTTGTCTGATCTAAAATAATTTAATGTAACTTCCTTCTATTGCATTTATTGTATGTTATGATACTATTGCCTATATTGCAGCTTTTCTCCTTGGGCCTCTACTGAAAATGGACATATATCCAATTAGACTAGCCTGGTCAACAAATGTAAAATAAATAAATAAATAAATAAACATTTGTTAACCAGGAAAGCCTGACGTGGAACAAAACAACTATCAGCAGAGGCCCAGGGAGAAATACTGCAGACACATGTCTTTGTAACATGGGAGGTCACCAGAGCAAACCCAGACACAAACAGGGAGGACATACAGACTCCACACAGAAGGCACCCCAGCCAAGAATCAAACAAGAGAACCTCTTGCTGTAAGGCAACAATGCTACCACTGCACCATCAACTATCAAAGGAATTAAACATTCAGAAACCACAGATTTTATGATGAACAGAACAGAACAAAATAGGAGGCAAAAATCTGCAAAAGTTTCACAGATGGTGGTGGGTAGGGAATTCAGGCTCTTGTTACCTGAACCCAGGATACAGGGTTCAAGCCTGAGGTGTTTTCTAACCCTAACCACCACCAGCAGGTATCCTGAGTTCTCTCTATAGCCACCACTATAAATCATCTGTGGCATTTTGCACACACACCAAAGCTGTCAAACAGATAATGTACCTGCAATGATAAAATCCAAACAGCTTTCTTCTCAATAATGTACCTGCACTGATGCAAAATAAATCCAAACAGCTTCATCCTTTGCATGTGCTGGAATGCACACTTCCATTCCTGTTTGTGAATGTTCCAAGACTGCTAACCTTGCAGTCTGATCCCCTTCCAGTCTATGCAGTTAGCACCACATAGACTTCTTGGGCATGAGTAGTCTGCTGCCTTCTTCCTGAATCCAGACTGGTAAGGCAGCAGTCCGGATTCACTTTCTATGTGAGGTTAGGAGAGGTTATTGGATTGTACCATTGTGGTACACAGCTGGGGGGGGGGCTGCAGTCCTGCAGTCCGATATCATGAGCCACCACTGCTCAAACATGAAGTACAACCAGCCTCAGACAGACATTTCTGCCTCTGACTGGACTTTGGGAACAAATCATTTAGAAGGGACAGAAACTGGAAGCTAGTAATTATAACATGTTTCATTTCAGCAAAATCACATTCATTAGCCCAACTTGTTCAGATGATGTAGTGCTTTTTCAGATGTGAGAACTTAGAAAAGAAAAATTAAGAAACCCAGTACTGATTAAATGAGTGGTAGGACATATGGCAGAGAGGAATGAGGAAAAATAGAGGGTTTATAGTGGATACAATAAATGCTTGAGAATACCCATGAAAAGTAAAATGCAGGCAGAAACTTTGTTGTTCAGTCCTGTGAGATAATATGAGAGAATGTCAATAAGACATACACACCCACTCACCCTTACACATGCACAGACACACACACGCACACACACACACACACACACACACACACACACACACACACACACACACACACACACACACACACACACACACAGGCACTCATACATATTAGTACACATGCACACACACTCAGAAGGAAGAAAGTGTTCTTAATATGTTAGTGGAAGAGAAGAAGAAAATTGACGTATAAGTACACATTTCATGTCTTAAGGAAACAGACTATTCTGGGAAATCAGTGAGGACTGCAGTCGCTGAATAATGACAGACCTCTGAGTTTCATATATATCATATCCTTCAGAGAAAAAAAAACTAATGAAAAACCTGTCATTCTAATAACTCTGTAGGTATTTAAGGGCAATATATTGTCATGGTGTTAGGCCTTTATTCCCCCCGTCATTTTCTTGAGCTTAAGACATTGCATTGAAATGGGGTGTTACATTGGGTTGCATATTGTATTATGATAGCAGCAAATGGAGAAGACACAGTCCTGTGCAGAAATTATTTATGCATTCATTTAGCCACAATTAGACATTTGAGTTGCACAGTCATAGTCATATAAGTGGCTACAGTTCATAATCGCATTGTGTGGGGGGTTAGCAATAGGTAGCAGTGTATGGTTCAGTTGGAAGTAGCTGAAATGCATGCATATGGAGGGTTTAATGCATTTATTTACTAAACTGATCCCAATCAAATATCTTAAGTGTACACAGCCATACAACTTGCTGTAACTGGTGACATCTATTGTGTGTGTGTGTGTGTGTGTGTGTGTGTGTGTGTGTGTGTGTGTGTGTGTGTGTGTGTGTGTGTGAGAGAGAGAATGAGTGTATGTGTGTTTGCATATTTGTATGTACATGTCCATGTGTGTAAGGGCTTAAAATGAATTACTTTTGTGACCCATATGATTTCTGAGGTGTACACAGCGAAGAAATTTGACTTGAATTGCTGGGTATGGGGGCTGTCTACTAATATAAAAGATTGATATTGCTATTATCTGCTTAAGTTAAATAGTCATTATTCTGGCATTGCATGACTAGTATGTTTTTAAGTGAAACGATACTTTACTGTGGCTATTGTTGAAGTGATTTAAAACTCAACTACATTACTGTAGTCATGATTTTATTAACCACAACCAAATATCTGAGGTATATGCAGTGATCTTCAAGGATCCATGTTAAATCTCTTGTTGTTCAGTATATTCATATAGTACACTGATAATGCAGCAATCATCTTCACCCACTGAAAAACTTGGCGCACTCTATAGAGTCAAACGGTACCTCATAGATAATACCAGAAAAAATATTGCTCACTCCCTTCTCATCCCTTCACTAATTTATGCTGCTGCCATCTTCATTAATCTACAATCCACTCTCACTCTTGGAACAGTGCTGTAATAAAGTGGCAAAATTTGCTTCCAAGCATAATTATAGGACACTGCACTGCACTGTTTGGCCTTAAAATACAAATTTAAGACATTAGTGCTAAGGCATTATCTTACATTTTCCCAAATATTCACTTCCCATAAACCCCTCTATTATCCAGTTAAATGCCCTACTTTGAAAAATAGTTTCCAACTTTATAACTCAAGTAGACATTTGATATTTACTGGCAAAATATTATCAATTGTTATAAAAGCTAACATCTCAGCTGGTGACACTTTGTACTACTCTATTTTGGCCAACATTTGGAACACCCTTGCTCTCATTCTTAAAAACAAAGTAATCAGCATTTTAACGGCACAAACAAGAGAATACCTAAGGAATACCTGGCTCTTTACATGCACAATTCCCAGATAAATTTCCTGACCCTTACTTTCCCCTATTCTTTCCAGGCACATTGACCTTAATTATTATATTATTATATAGTTATATTAATTATATTAATAATTACGTTATTCCAAAACCTCCTCCTTGTCCTCTACCTCTCCCTATTCTTCCTTCTCCCTACCCTAAAACATTCTTTCTCATTGCTTAATACTAAGCCTCCATTCTCTTCCTTTTCTCTCCATCTACCAACTTAATTTCCAAATATATTCTTTAGCTCTTTAGAAGTTGCTGTTATTAATTAAAGGTATTCTGTTTAAATGTTGCATATTTGTTTATTATTTTTATACCTCTGTTTATTGTAATCTATACAATATAATTTTGTGGAGCATTTCTTCCTAAGCCTCCACTGAAAAGGATAGATTTCTACCTGTCAGGCTATCCCAGTAAACAAATGCAATAAATACAAATAAACAGATAAATAAATAAGTCAACAAAGCCACTATAATGACTGGATTGGGGGCTGTCTGGGGATGGCTGTGACTGATTCTACTGTCATTTGCTTGTGTCAAATGGGCATTATTCTGTTTTGGCAGGCCTAATGTGTCTTGATGTGAAGCAAATTGGAACACTTTACTATACCTAGTGTTTGTGTGAAACTATTTTGAAATGCACTGTTGTTGCCATAATGTTTATTTTTATCACAATCAGACATGAGATGTGTTTCGTCAACAAATTTGGCATCAATTGCTAGGTACAAGGGCTATTGATGAATACAAATGACTAGCTCAGGTTTCATTTGTTTAAGTTAAACAGTCATCATTCTGGCTTTGCACAGAACTAGTGTGCATTAATGTTATGCCAGCTAGAGCACTTTACTGCAGCTATTCTTAGCACCTTTAGACATATCAGGTGTGCACAGTCATTCAAGTTGCTGTAGTTGTGGGGTATAGGGGCTGTCTGAGGATGGAAAGGAAAGACTGGGGGAGTGGGTTATGGTGTATAAAAACTAGTTAGTTGGCTATAATTTTTTTCACAGTCAGATATCAGCCTTGGATCCCGGGAACTACCATCCCATCAGTCTGACAAGCCTGATCTGCAAGAGCATGGAACACATTATCATGGAACTTATAAACAAAGACATTGACAACCTTCAAACACTGGATCTCACCCAGTTTGGGATTGTGAAGGGCTGATCGTGTCTCCTGAATCTGACTGACTTCTTCAAATCAGTCTCCAGAGCTGCGGATGAGGGTAAAGCAGTCCACACAGCCTATCTGGACCTCGCCAAGGCCTTCAACACCATCCCCCACTCTGGAATCATAGATAAACTTGCTAAGCTGGGCATAAATCCCTACGTCCCTCAATGGGTTGCCAACTGGCTTACTGACATAACCCAGACTGTAAAAGTAGCTGACTCCAAATTCAGCTCCAGACAAGTGACAAGTGGAGTACCTCGGGGTTCATTCCTGGGACCACTCTTGTTTGGCATCTACTTCTCTGAAGTACAGGCCAACACTAAGGGACTCTGGCTAACAAAGTTCACAGATGACTGCAAAATGGGAGCCATTATTGAATCCCCAAATGATGTTGATATTCTACAAAAGGGCCTTACAGAAACAGATGCTTGGTGCCAGAGCCATGGGCTCAAGCTTAATGCCAAGAAATGTATAGTTATCCCCTTTGGAAAAAAACATGTACCCATGAATTACCACATAGGTGGCAGTACATTAAACATCAAAAGTGTGATGAGAGACTTAGGGACACAGGTGGACAGTGGTCTCACTTTCGATAACCACATCGCCACAACAGTCAAGAAATCCTTCTATGTGGCACACCTCATCACTAAGGGCTTTTCATCCAGAAAAAAGGAGGTAATTGTCCCACTGTACTCATCCCTCATTAGACCCATTATAGAGTATAATGCCCAGTTTGGTATGTACCTCACAAGACATCTGCAACAGCTGGAAAGGCCACAGAAATACCTCACTAAAAGAATCACAGACCTAGAGCAGATGCCATGTGCTGACTGTCTAAAAAAATCCAGCTATACTCTGTGGCATATCGTCTACTCAAAGGCAATCTCTGCTTAACATACAAGGCCATGTCAAACCCTGAGCTGTTGGACATGCTCCACTTAAAGAAATCCCAATTCCTCAGAGCCACGTGCTCCAGGGATCTACACCTTGTCATCACAATGAACAAAACATGCTGGAGGGATAGGTTCTTGACCCAGAGACTCCCCATACCCTGGAATAGACTGCCCATACATGTCAAGTAGAGTGCCTCCTTGGCCCTCTTCAAAAGGAACTGTGATGATTGGATGGGAGAAAGGAAATTCACCCTGGGGATCATGTCAGTCGCCTGCTAGACAGGGGTCCAGAGAAGTAAATATTATGGGAAGAAATATCCAGGGAATTGTTATGGCTAGGCTTGTATAGGCCCTAGGGCCAATAGCCTAGTACCAACCTATGAACCTATGAGACGATAACTGTCTGTGGCAGACTGGGTAGGATGTGTGGTACAGCAAGTAGCATTGCAGTCTCACAGTGCTTAGTTCTGTGGTTGATGTTTTTGTTGTGGTTCCTTCTGTGTGGAGTCTGCATGCACTCCCCTGCTACATTATAGGCTTTATCCAGGTGCCCCCCCCCCCTCCCAGTTGTACAATATCTGGCTGTGGCCTTTTGTACTTTTACTTTTGTTTCAAACTAACAACAACGAGATACACAAATGGTTACTTTTTTGGAGACTAGAGAAGTAGCCCTATTCCCAGACAAGATTTATATATCCTTGCAAGCATTTGTCTGCTCTTTTTATTGAGAACTACTATTTTGTCAGCAATAAACATTAAATGTTAGACACAACTTATTTACTTGAAAGAAAAATATGACTGATTTTTTTTTCTTTGCTTATGATTTTAGTTCACAACATCACTGTATGAAAATGTTGAATGAAAAGCTGTAAGATGTACCTCAGATCATCTATAACTGCATGGTTTCTAGGGGCCTAGCAGCTTCCAGATCCTTGTCTTAATTCTGTTGCTTCCTCTTCACTTATTACAGTGCAGTCCTACTTAATTAGGATGTGGAAAAGGCTGGAGGAAAAATTTAAAAATTAAGACTGTATGTAAAAAAAATAAACTAAAAAAGAAGTAATCTGGATTGTGTTGAGTCAGGATGGGAGATATAGTGCATGCACTCAGGCAGGTGCAGTAGGGACCATTGTCCACCAAGATACCTCCATGAAGTCCTTTGTCTAAGAATCCATATCACATAAGGCTGACCCTGTTGACTGCACTAAGCTATCTGAGGTGCATATAATCAATGAAGTATCTAGAATGAGTGGGTTTTGAAGCAGTCTGTGGATGAAAGAACTGACCCCCATCTACTATATGATCATAGATTAAGGGTCATTAATCTGGCATAATAAAGACGCACCCCATCCCAGTTAGCTCCATCCATTCAGTTTCTTTCTGCCATCCCTTTGCTTTGAAGTCCACAATCATCTCTGCTCACAGCCATAATGCTTTGTAGTACATGTAACATTAGCTTCCCCAACGTACTACTATTACTTGCATATCAAAAAGTTTAGGAGTGCATCGTTTTTTACAGTTTTGAAAGCCATAAAACACTTAAAGCTGCTTCACATACTCCAGGCAAAGTTGTGTCAGTAGCTTTAAAAGTGGTGTGTGACAGCAAAAGTGTCTTAACAGTTTTTATAGCTATTTTAGATTTTTGCATCTTCTCTGTGGTAGTTGGCAATGGTCTAGTATAGCTTAGCTTTCCCTCCATCCTAAAACTTAACAGTGGTGAGAGGTACTTATCTAAACTGTAAGTGCCATTCTTATAACAGACAGATGCATAATAAATTTGTCTCTTTCCTGAATTTAGATTGTAATTACAATACTCTAGGTACTATTTAATTATTTGTTATAAATGGAATTGACAGTCTGTGCAGTGCTTTGAAGTCAGGCAGTACTGCTGTGCTAATTTTTTTTCCAAAATCCCAGAATAATAATGGGAAAAATCCTTAAGTCTGTTCTTTTTCCAGTTTAGGCAACAACTTAAGTTTCTGCCAACATTTCTTTAATTAGTGGGAAAATATGCAGAACTTTGGTATGGGAAAAGCAGATGACAAGACAATGCATATGTTTAAATATTCTAGGGTTTAAATGTCAGGCTTAGCTAAGTGTCACACATACTTAAAACATATACTTAATTATTTTAAAAATAAAGTTTAAATGAGCCGTTAATCTGGATAAAAATGTGATGTAATTTTGTATGCAATACAGTTACAAGGTTTTCATAGATTGTTTTATTTTTCTAATACAAAGTGTGTGTGTGTGTGTGTGTGTGTGTGTGTGTGTGTGTGTGTGTGTGTGTGTGTGTGTGTGTTCGTGTGCATGTGAAAGTATGCTTAGACTTATTCTTTAGTATCACAAAATAGTGCAAATGAAATCCTGTTTAGTGTTATTATTTGTGTTGTATCTATAATGACTCACATGACAACAAATGTTTATTTGGATGCACTGCGGGGGTGGGAAGACAAGCCGTCATCACAAGTTGGATCATGAGGCTTTTGTTACTCCAGTAAAATCATCAGATTAACTCCATAAAACTGCATATTTCCTTCCACTCCTGTTCCCCTGGCTCACTGCCAAGTGACTTGGGCGTAGTGTATGTATTTGAGTGGAGAACAACTTTTTTTTTAAATAGTGGCTGATTCACACAGACTCTGACAGAGTTAAATAAAACCCATATGGCTGCATCATCAGGGGCGAGCCTCTTTCCTCTTTGCTTTTAACGCTACCCACACTTCACACTGCCATCAGAAGAAGACAGATCATTCAAGTGGCTGGACCAGCTTTTGATATTAGCAGCAGCCAGTAAAGTGAGACTGCCCTTGTAGTTACTTTTGTAAGGGCTTCCTGAACTAACAACTGCAGAGTCAGGTAAGGTAAATGATATAACATTAATTATAACAGCAGGCTTGCAGCAAAGGCAAGCCTGACTTCTCTGTTGAAATTCTAAACTTTTTTCTTGCTTGCAGCAAATTTATTAATTATATAAAAAAATAAAAACTGGATAATGGTACAAATTCTGCTTGCATTCAGTGCATTAAGAAGTTAAATATGTTAACAGATTTTATGAGGATTTATAAGTAGATAGTATTGTCTTTACATAGTTTTATTTGGAGGTTTCATTGCTAAGGTTTAACCTACTAGCTTTTTTTTCTTGTCCTTGCAATATAGAAGTGAATGCTTGGAGAGAAGTAAATACCATGAAGATATACAGTTTAAACTAGATTAGCTCATTTTCCTGCCAGAGGTTGTTAGGCAGGTCTTTCTACTCTCTTCTACTTTTCAGGACTGTTTTGTTATATGCATTCCTTAACATATTTCTTACTTATGCCATATTTAACCGTGGGTATCATTTACAGGTGTCCTTTTTGAAATAAGTAACACTTTTATGTTATAAGCATGTCGCATGCTTAAATATGATATTTGAGTATAGTGAAAGCAGTGCATCTTTTAATGGTTGAGCCCTTATACTACAACTGATGCTAAGTACTATGTTTACTTGTGTCTTGGATATTGGTGAAGTGGCAAATTAAAAAAAAGTAAATAAATATACTGAAAATAAAATCAGCTATGGCAGCTGTAGCACATATGCATGTGCATGTCATATAGTTGTGCGGGGAGTGGCAGTTGTGAAACATGCAAGCGGAAACAGAGATGAGATAGAAGGAGAGACGGAGGGGAGGCTACCTGGCACCCTGCCAGGAAAAAAAAACTGTTTTATATCTTAAGACTTTGAATCATGAAAGGTTTTAGAAAAAAAACTATTTGTGCTTGTGAGGAGACCCTGTTAAATAATTAATGTATTAGTTTTCTTTTTTCATTTATGATTACATACAAATCACAGCATGATTCATTGCCTTTTTCAAGGATCTACATTTACTGGTAAAGCAGTAGTAGAAATTTATATTCCTTCATTATTGCCTTATCTATGGTTTGGTTATTGTTTTTTTTTCTTTTTTATACATTTTTGCTCTACTGTCATAATTGTCATTTTAGCTGAAAGTCCCAACATTTTATACTGTGATGCTTTAGACATGCATGACATTTCATAATTTAGCAATTTGGAGCTAAGCATGTCATGTGCAAAGTGACAGGGAACTATTAGATTTCTGTGTGCTATGCTGACACACCTTCAGCCTTGTTAAGAGGGCTCCACCCTTTGCTGGAGGTGATGAGCTGTTACTTATCCATCACCACTCTCTTAATCCTTTTTAAAAATGTGGGTCACTCCCAGATAATATGAGGCACCGCCCATACCAACAGAGGTGCTCTGATTTATTTTGGCAATATCCCTTTCCTAACTAGGGCTGTTTAGTTAACTATTTTAAATGAGTTGATAAATTGTATGCAGAACAGTTTTCTGGCTTCCAAATACACAATGATTATTTGAAATAACTGCAGGCATGTATTCTTTGTCAGGAATCCTTTTCAAATCATTTAACAATATTAGAAAAAAATCATATTCCATTGCCATTATAAAAGAAAAAAAGAGAACCTAAAGTTTTGACAGAAAGAAATATCTTTTAACGTCCTTGAATAATTGTCACTATGTCGCACTGTGTCGGTATTCATATGTGCTCTCAGCTGTTCATGACATCCATCTTCTCACTTTGTCTAGTTTCAAATACTCCCATATGATGACTAATGTAGTGATGGCTATTTAGGATTTCTGGTTATGGAACCTCTCCTCTCTTATTCAGCTTTAGCCTCATTGCTCTGAAAATGTTTATTTTTGTTCTCGCCAGACTCCACATTTAATAGCAGGGCTAGAGCGGGAGCAAAGGGTAACTCAGTAACTGGGTGATTCTACTATTTTTTTCACTTCGTTTTTATATTCTCGTTTTCTTGTTTTTGCTTCATGGTAAAAAAGGGCAACTATTGCAACAGTCTACATCATAGCTTCTGAAACATTCTTACAGTGAGCCTTTCCCAAATCACACAACAGTCTTTGAGTCTCTCCTTGATATCAGAAATGTACTATCATATAGCATACTTAAAAGGTGCATTCCTACTCTTCCCCCAAAATATGCACATTTGGACAAACTAAAATTTTGTATGTTAAACTATGCTTTTACAGCTGATTTGTACAAAGTACAAATGCAAATTAAAAATTATCTTTCTGTGTTATTCTGCACCCACATTAATATGTGACACATACACACACACACACACACACACACACACACACACACACACACACACACACACACACACACACACACACACACACACACACACACACACATATATATATATATATATATATATATATATATATATATATATATATATATATATATTTACTGAATAGCTATTGTTTTTTCTATTCAACATATACAGACTTACTTGGGCTTCCCCTGAAATAGGCCTAGTCTAGTCTCATCATCGGAGAAACACTGGTCTATGCTCATAAAACTACAAATGTTTCCATGTGTACCATTGCTGGGTGAAGCAGGAAGGAGACCATGTCAAAAAGAAGACAGCATGTTTCCCTATTTATTTAAAGAGCATCTTTTGTGACCTCTTGTGCCCTACTTCACTGGCTGGTGTCTGAGTTTGCAAGACTGCAAACTTGAGCAAGTAATGAAAAATACAGCTTTCTACTTCCATCCTAGAAATGTGAAAATGAAGATATTGTGTGTAATCAGCAGATGTAATCTTTTTCAAAAAGAAAGGTGCAAGAAAGAACTCCTAAAACTTATGGTGGAAAAGGCAGGAAGTTTATTAGAGAATTTGTAGAAAACCTGAAAGTGGATTAGGAACACAACTTCATACCACTTTTAAATAAACTAAGGAATAAGGTGGCAAACCTAGGATACCTGAGCAAGGGAAGACTGAGGAGATGGATAGAATGTGAAAAATATGATACAGCTTCAAAAGGATGACAACAGGACACACAACAGCAAAATGCTAACCTGCCACTTTAACCTCAGTGGCTGGGAAAATGCAGAATCAAATGTGAAATCAAAGACTGAGGAAATTTTAGAGTTAAAAGGGACACAAAGGTCAATTCAGCATTGATTCATGAATTGAGGGCCATTTTTATTAATGAAATTTTTTTTGCAGACCTAGAGAGAAGGTAGGGTAATGCAAATCCAGTCCATTTAGGTTTGCATTTTGAAGTGCAAAATATAGAAGTTAATACAACATTAAACAAACTCATAGTAGATCCTAGGGTGAAAACAAGAGTAAAACATCCACTGTACTGAACAGAGAATGATAGTAAGCACATACCGCACCAAAGAAGGGATGGTAGTCAGAACAGTACTGCAGGTTTTAGTCCATAGTCTTGTCCCTAACAATATTGGTTGCAGTGAATCTTAGAAACTAGGGAAAACATATTTTCAAAATACATCTTCAACCCAAATGATGAACATGGGTAGCAAAAGGATGAAAACAGAGTTAATAATGCTAGAGACATTGTTGATATATGTATTGCAGATCAAATTCAATGCAAGGTAATATATCAGGGTAAACAAACACTAAGAGAAAGTACACTGCATGAGAAGTATTCCTCAGGGCTTCTTATATCAGTTAATCTAAAATAAGCAAGAAGCATGAGGATGTAATAAGATGGACTGGTAGGATGTAAAAATGTACTTGAGAAGAATAAACAGTGGAACCTGAAAAGCTGGAATTGGAATCCTCCTCAGATAGTAAGACATCCACAATTGTATTTTGCACAGTTAGAGATCATGTACAAAATGGTGGCAATTTAGAAAAGGGCAGAAGTCATGTAGGTTTTAAGCCAGATGCAAAACAAGAAGAGGCTAAAGAAATGAATATGTACATTTTTGATCCAGACAGAGAAGAAAGATAGTGAATATCTGAAGGCAGCTCTCTTTTTCTCCAGTGGTGGATGCTGTCAAGGTTCCAGTTGATGACTGTTGCCTAGTTGAAGAGATGGACATTTGTATGCACAGGTGTATGCACAGGCTGAAATGAACAGAACCTCTGACTACCAAGTACTGTACTTTTCATGGAGGCTTCTGGAATTACTATTTAACTGTAGCCTCCAAACAGGCTTCATATCTCATGAATAGAGAAAGGTAGCAGTCATCCCTTTGCACAAAGCTGGGCCATCTACAGACCCTGGAAACTACAGGCCCATAAGTCTCACTAGTCTTATATGTAAAGCCATGGAAAGAATTATCATGGAAATGATCAATAGAGATATAGTAAACCTCCAGTCACTGGACCCAACCCAGTTTAGTTTCGTCAAGGGCAGATCATGCCTACTCAACCTGATGGATGTCTTTGAGAAGGTCTCTAAAGCAATGGATGAGGGCAAAATCATTCACATTGCCTACGTTGACCTGGCCAAGGCACTTGACACAATACCCCACTCAGGCATTGTTGACAATCTCAAGAGGTTAGGTACAAACTTGTATGTCACCCGGTGGATAGCCAACTGGCTCACAAACAGGACTCAGGAAGTTAGAATTGGTGAGTCCACCTCTACAAAGAGGCCAGTCACAAATGGAGTCCCTCAGGGATCAGTCCTTGGACCACTCCTTTTTGGCATTTCCTTCTCAGAACTCAAGGCCAATGTCGATGGTCTCTGGCTGACTAAGTTTGCAGATGATTGCAAATTAGGAGCTGTCATTGAATCTCACACTGACACAAATGTTCTCCAGGAGGGGCTGACACAGACAAACAACTGGTGTCAGAGCCATGGACTAAAACTAAATGCCAAGAAATGCATAATAGTATCCTTTGGGAAGTCATCCATCCCTGGTAACTATCATATTGACAAAACACCCCTTAGAGTTGACCCAGTAGTCTGGGACTTAGGGACACACATAGATAGTAATCTAGCCTTTGATCAACACATGTCTACAGTGAAGGAGGAAATCATTCTATGTTGCCCAACTTATAAACAAAGGTATGGCATCTAAGTCCAAGGAAGTCATTGTTTCGCTGTATTCAGCATTCATCAGACCTGTCACTGTGTACAATGCTCCCTTTGGTATGTACCTAACCAGGCATATCCAACAACTTGAATGTCCACAAAGGTTCTTTACTAAAAGAATACAGAGCATAATTAATATGTCCCATGCAGACTGCCTCAAGGCCCTATCCCTGTATTCTTTCTCCTACAGGCTTTTGAGGGGAGATCTATGCCTGGCATACAGGGCATTGTCAGACCCCACTCTGATGGACTTCCTGCATATCCACAAAATAAACAGTACCAGAATTATTCATTCTAAAGTCTTAAACCTTGCCTGTGATGTAAATAGGACCTGCTGGAGAGATAAGACTACCCCATCTATGGAACAGGCTCCCCATCCATGTGAAGCAGAGTTCCTCCCTAACCCAATTCAAGTGCAGCTTGGACAATTGGATGGGAAACAAGAAATTCATCCCTGGTTTGGCACCAATGTCTCTAATGCAAACAGGTAATCTGCAAATGGTTCATTTCCCAGGCCCATGCTTACACTTATCAAGGGTATCAGAACTTGTCAGAGATTTGGGATGCATGGCTAGGCTTAAAAAGGTCCTTGTGGTCATTATCCTAGTAAACACCTATGAACCTATAAGGTTTAAGATCCTGCTACAGCACTGACCTGTCCTTTCCTCTGATGGGAGGTCATAGGGAATAACAGAAACATATCAAGTTACCACGACACAGCACTTGTTCTATACAGGTATTAGACTGCTGATCAAATGAGGGTATGGCCAAGTCAGATTTATGAGGGATGGTCAGGTTGACAGGAAAAAAAGTAAAATTGTATACTGCTGAGGAAAGAAACAAGAGGACCACTTCATAAAAGCCATGGTGTGCTTCACAGGAACTAACAGACTCCAAGAGAACATCTTATTACAGGAAAAGAGATAAAAGTGGTACAGTCTCTGGAGACTGTAGGTGGAAAACCCTGGAGAAAATCTCTCAATGCATGGTGTAACCTTTTTCATGATACTGTAGAGATAGAATAGTGAAGAAGATGATGACTTTGCATTTTGGACATGGTAGAAGACAGCATCCTTAGCTAATTAGGGTCACTGATTTCTACAATAAGTAGAAAGAAAGAAAAGTCAGGATAACAAGCTGTGTCTGTCTAGTCACCTGCTGTCATTTAAACAGTCATAGTGGCACTAGAGAAACTAACACTGACAATGCTAAAGCTGACAGATTCAAGTTTGTTTCTTTCCTATGGTTGTTATGGTGGGGATTTGACAGACAAAGACTTTCACCAATACTGGGGTAGGAATCTGTCATTTAGAGATAATCTACATTGGCATTTATTATGGTTTGCAAATATAATGCATAATGTATGCCACGTGTGGAAAAAGGTTAAAGATGACTGAACAGTAAAATAAATGCATAAAGGCATACCTCTGCACTTTCTTGTGCAACAGTCTATTTGTGCATCATTGTTTACATACCTATGCTTGAGTAATACAAGAATTACAAGTGCTCATTTTTAGGGATAACCTAACAGCAGTAGGTGGTTACATGACTTGCTTCAATGCACACAGTATGAAACTGAAAGTTGTCTCAATCTGAATGCAATTTATTTAGGAGGTCTGATACTTTCTCATCTGGACCATTCTTAAGCTTATAATATACTGAATGGCATTAATTTCTTAAACTGTTTGAGGCCATAAATCAACATGACAAAGTAACCCATCTTTGTCATTAACTAAATGAATTTTTCTAAATAGATGTCATAATTTTTGTTTGACTCAGAAGTGGGATAGCTGAACCCACCCCAAGTGATTTTTGTGTATTTCACTACCTACACATTTTCACGTGAATAGTTGCACCTTCACACACACACACACACACACACACACACACACACACACACACACACACACACACACACACACACACACACACACACACACACACACACACACACACACACACACACACACACACACACACACACACACACACACACACACACACACACACCAATGTACATATTTTATATGAGTAGGTACAGGTCTATGCATAAGTAGATAAAGACAGACAGAGAGAGAGGGTGGGAGAGAGAGACAGAGGTGGCAGTCAGAGTGGTTCGAAAGACATACTAACCTGTTAGAATGGCCTTTTTTCCAGTCTTTCATTTTTGTCAGTCATGAAATGATATATCCATTTATGGTGCAAAGTTAAGAAGCTGTTGTAATCCTTGGAAAACAAGTTCTCTACAAGAAAATAGGACACAGATGAAGTTCTAGAATGTTTAGAGCACAGGAAACAGCTGACACTATAAGGGTGTGAATCTTCTTTCTTTCTGAAGTAAATCACGTAAATTGAACATTTCACAGTTTTGAGTGCACACTTTATTTGCTTTTGATACTCGTATAGTGTAACCTTCTATAGAATTCCATTCACTCTGATGAAATGACTTCCTGTATGTTACTTATGAGTAAGATGTGACATAAATGGAAGACGTTCGTCTTGGCAGACAGTGGACTGCATCCAGATGTTTTCCGTTACTGACAGTGTTCTACTGGTGACCACCTTTATTCATATTTTTTCACCATTCAATAAGTGAAATAAAATAATTAGCAAAGTCGCCATTTTATACAATGCATTTAGAGTTAAAAATGACTGCATCCAAATGTTTTCTGTTACTGACAGTGTTCTACTTGTGGCCAGTTTTATTCATATTTTTTCACCATTCAGTAAGTGAAATAAAATAATTAGCAAAGTCGCCATTTTATGCAATGCATTTAGAGTTAAAAATGACTGAAGGGAGCAGAGATATTTCCCTCCAATATTAATTGTAGAGCGTGTCACCACTTGGATAAATGCACGCATATAACAAGGTTAGATTAGAAGAGTATAGAAATGTTAATCTGGCAATAACATTGGGTAAAATAATGGAATACCTTCAGAAACAAGGTCTCAGATGCTGCTGTTTTTCTTTGGTTTTCCAAGTTAATTAACAGTGGGGAGGTGAACCATCTGCATTATTTCATCATTAGTTTTATGCCTATCAATTCCATTTGAAAGATTATCATACAAGGTAGCCAGGTTAAGATATGACCTAGGGTACTTTCCTGGTTACCTGATTATTGACAGATGGAAGATGTGTATCACAGTACAGGGCATGACATCTATGAAGAAACTGTAGTTAGAGGTATCACAGGGCTTAATAGTAAGCCTCTTTGTATATCCTCTGCAAGAATCTTTATTAAGGGATAAAATAAATTGTATTCGTCTTTTATATGATACAAAGATTTGCAAAGATAGCTAACAAGATTCATATGAAAGAATGACCAAAAGCATTGCAACTTAGCCTAAGTCCATGGTGATACAGAATTATTAATAGGGCAATCCAAAATTCAGAAAAAAGAGGAGGTGTTGACATTAGCAGTATAGGTAATATTAGCAACACAGGAAAGGATACAGAAAAAGTATACACATGTATCATATATTAAAGCAAGTGGAAAAAAATGAACAGACCTCAAAGCATAGAGGGTATGTATGAATAGTCATCACCATACAAAATAAGGGCGTTGCATTTGCTTTGGGCTAATAGAGCAAGATCTCATACAGATCCTCCTAGCAGTTCTAGTGTCTTGCATAACCAGGGATATTGGAAGAAGGAAATCCATCTGGAACATATGAAACTAAGAGGCACACATTATATTCCAGATAAATTTGGACAGTCTATAGAAGCTAATCTTTTGCATATCTAAAGGACAACTTGAACAGTGACTGCATATTAGAAGAAAAGCCTTATTACTGCAGCACTTATGGATTAAGCCATGTCCTCAAAAGTATTTGAGAAACATGTAAAATTTGGGAAGAAGAAGCTGATATTGCAACTCTTCATTTTCCCACACTTCACTTTTTGGATATAGCGGTATTGAGAGGTCAAATATTATCATGCAAATATGTCATTAATATACCATAATTTCTTCTTCTTCTTCTTCTTCTTCTTCTTCTTCTTCTTCCTCCTCCTCATCTTGTATTATGACTAAACATAACCAAGAGGAAGAAAGAGGGAACTGAGTTAGTTTTATCGATTTTTTTTAACTCTTAATGGAAGCAAGACATTCCGTGTCTGGGAGTTAGTACAGAGAATCAAGACTATGAGCTATTTTTTATAGTTTGGGGTGGAATTCCCTCTGCTTCATGTGCCTACTGTGTGACACTGTGCAAGTGGGAAACTGAGCAAAAGGCTACTCAGTGGCCTTTTGATGTGTATGACTAGTAACTACCAATATAGATATTGCGGTGCAGCATATGCTGGAGTGTTTCACTTTTGGGTGAGATGACCTTTGGATGAGACATTAAACAAAGGTTCACCTATATTCCTTAGTTGGTGGCAGCTCATATGGATGTAAAACATCCTGTGACAGCTATCAAAATAT
Source organism: Protopterus annectens (assembly GCF_019279795.1). NCBI lineage: Eukaryota > Metazoa > Chordata > Ceratodontiformes > Protopteridae > Protopterus > Protopterus annectens. The sequence continues at coordinate 283,289,824 of NC_056726.1, read as the reverse complement.
TAGGTCAAGTTCCCCAGTGCCCTAGCAAAATTTCCCCTAGTCAGTATGAATAGCACCTTGGATCTCCCTTGAAAAGAGGATGTTGGCTTAGTGGGACTAACCTAGTCAACAAAGTGTAAATATATAAATGTAATAAGCAAATATTAGCGTTGTCGCCTCACAGTAAGATGCTGTCCAGTTCGATTCTCAGCTAGAGCGTCTTCTGCATAGAGATATGTGTGAATGGGCGTACCTTCGTTGAAGGTTGTGCATCAGGGCTGGTAACTCGGCATGTAAAAATCAACTACCAATCATTAGCAGACCGGAGTTCCACTGTGGCGACCCCTCACCGGGAAAAGCCGAAAGACACAACTGGCCATGAAATTGAGAACAAATGTTAAAAACTGCATAGATCTTGTTGCACTCAGAAGTGACATGTATTACATTGTCAGCTGTACATTACTCTGTCCTCAGTATTACACATTGGTTATGACAGACGAAGGATGTGTCATTGATCCCTTCCAGCCAGATATACACATTACCAGCAATATTCATTTGAGAATACAAAAAATATATATATCATACCAAGAAAAATCCATAACATGTTACAAGGAAGGAAGCAACTCAGCTTTATATGTAAGAAGTTAAAATTGCAGACCGATGTATTTCAGAGAAACTGCAACATCACTATGCACACAGCAAAAAATATGCAATTTGATGTGTGTTAGTGTAGTAAACTACAAATTATACAACGACCCCCCATTAATATTCTAAAATGTGCACGCTGACCAATCAGCATGCACAATGTAAATCAGACTTATACTAATGGAAAAAGGTCCAGTCGCCCTGCCTTTTTCCATTAGTATAAGTCTTTTTTTACAGCAATGGAGAACGCAAGATCTTAGTTGCTGTTTAGCCACTGTCTCGCTATGTTAAAGGAGTTGAACATAGTGACACAGCTTTATAAAAAGTAACGGAGATCTTCCTTTCTCTGTTGTTTTTTTAAAAGCTGTCTCGCTATGTTAAATGGGTTTAACATAGCGAGACAGCTTTAAAAAAAGCAACAGAGATTCTCTGTTGCTTTTTTTAAAGCTGTCTCACTATGTTTAACTCCTTTAACATAGCGAGACAGTTTGTAAAAAGCAACGGAGATCTTGCTTTCTCTGTTGCTTCCACCCACAGCTCTGATGTACTGCGTAAGCATACACATGCGCAGTACATCAGAACTGCCACAGAATAGCAGACAGCTGAGGAAAGGCAGCAAGGAGGCATTATACAATGCCATTATTTAAGAAAAGTTAAGTATTTTTTTTTCTTAAATAATGTCATTGTATAATAGCAATAGCCCACGTCTGGGTGTGGATAATGCTGGATTTACCTATGGTTGTCTTTGTTTGGCCACTCGGGCTTCACCCTCATGACCAAACCACACCGACCGTGGGCTAATCCAGCATTACCCACACCAAGGTGTGGGTTATTGCTATAGTATACTATTCTTTTTTTTATAGCTTATGTTGTCTGTCTTCATTCTGCCTTTACATTATCTAACTACCTGTCTCTCTGTTTCAGAGACACTGTATAGAAAACATTTGGCAGCTGTGCATTTTGATTCATTCAAATTGTACCACTGCTCAGTTTGGCTCTGAATGACCTCCTTTGCCGCTAAACAAATGCACTGCACATATCAAACGGATACATTTTTTTCAAAATACTTTGAAAGTTTGGAATTATGCTTTTTCTGCCAGGCATTACAGCATGACCCATTTTACATTTGTGAGCTTAGCACCATATCAAGTGTTTGTCTACAAAAAACATATTTCAGTGTTAATCTTACAATGTATTACACTGCAATTCCTGCCACAGTTAGTCTTCACAAACATTAGAATCCATACTTTATGTCCTTTCCTTCCGGATATTTGAAAATTCCTAATAAATCTATCCATCCCCACTTAAAATATGTTTAATTTGATTAAAATAATGTGGAAATATATGAATAGTTAAAAGAATCAAAACATTATTCTAGTGATAACACTTTAAGGGGTAAACAGTCCTTCATAATGCTACTTCTTATCCTTAAATTCACATCTTTCAAGAGTCACTACATAATGTAGCATAGGAATTCTTCTGTCAATGGTTAAGGTAAACTTAAAATGGATTATTCTGTTTTTCATAACAAGAGAAGAAATCTAAATATCTTTCCAATCTTTGCAACAGAATTTTTGAGTTGCTTACTGACTGAATGCATGATGTTTCTGGAGGGGAATGCAGTATAAATAACTCTATTCAAAATTATGGCCATCTTTTGAACAAGCTATTTGTGACACCTAGAGCTTAACATAAGTTTCTAATATACAAAACGCATCTTATCATACAAGTTGACAATATGCAACTGTCTCTGTCTGTCTCTGTACCTCTGTCTGTCTGTCTGTCTGTCTGACCCCTCTCTCTCTCTCTCTCTCTCTCTCTCTCTCTCTCTCTCTCTCTCTCTCTCTCATTATAAATATGCGTGTTTTTTCACATTCTGAATGGAGAAATGCCCTTTTTTGATGATATAATGAATGAATGAATGAATGAATGAATGAAGTAAATTACAAATTGAAGCAAAATGGAAAAAGAATATCCATCTGGATATATCACAGAAACATGCTGAAGCCCTGGAAAGAACATTAAGTTTCCATATTGAGTATATTCATGGAAGGAGTTCAAAACTCCACAGCACATCTTAAAGTAAAGATATTAGAAATATTGTCTGTACCCTAGAGAATGAAGTTAGAGAACTGGTGCTGAGGAATATAGATGCATTTTCAAAACTGTGTGGCTGATCTAGTCTAAGTCACTATAATGACAGTGTTCCTGTATTTTTAATCCATCGCATTAACCCTGCAATTCTGCAAACTGTTCATATTGTTCACAGTGTTTGCATATGCCTCTGAAGTAGGCATACAAGTAGACATGGCACAAATGAAATAGGGGGGATATGCTGTTTTCTATACCGAATGGAAAGTTAAGTAATACTGTGATGAGTGGGGGTATTGAGAGCTTGAGCAATAGTGCTTGGTTATTAAGTGGACATTATCTACCTTTAGTAATTATATCTTGGGCAGAGAATTTTTATTAGTTATAGAGCATGCACCTCATCAATGGCTCTGCTGCCTTGTAAACAATAATTCCAGGCCTACAAGATGGGTGTTGTCACTACAGACATTCTAGTTTAGGATAGTACAGTGCCTTAATGCAGATACTCTGTCCATGAGCCATGGCTGCTTGAACCAATTATTCTACCATGGGGATGCAATATAGCAGTGACTTTGCCAGTTCTGAACACTACTTGGGAAATGGGGAAGGTAAGAAAGACCTGACTCAATCCATGTTGTGCACTAGAAGGTGTCTTGTTGAAAACAAATACAGCCTTTATAAGCAGGAAGCAAGAAGCCACATGAGGGTAAAAACTGATACACTTTATATCTGAGTCCAGTAGGCTTGGTGTGGGTCATTATGTCTAATCCCACAGGGATTTATGGAGAGGAATCTCCAGTGTTTTGAGTATAAGAAGATGACTTTAGCATAATGGACCTACTATGCAACAAAGGAAAGTCTGATGAAGTCTATTGTACCTGTTGAGTTTTCCTCACCCTTGTGGGAAAGTTGAGAGTCCTCCCTACCTTTGTGACTGTTACTGCCTGTGCTATAGCACTTTAAATGGAAATACCCTGAACCCTGGACATTTCTCAGCCACCTTTGACTGACTCTTTGTGTGGTTGTGTGCTGCATGTGATTGCAGCTATACTGAACTGTTAATTTTCACAAAGCTGTAGCTACTGTTTAAAGACAGTATTGCATTTAAGTCTTTTGTTTATACTTGTTTTTGCCAGGAACAGCACATTTTTGTTGAACTCCCTTTTAAATAAACATATGCCAAATGTTGTAAACTGGTGATTAAGAGAAGTTATGTGTTTACTGTTGAAATTAAATATAACTATATACATACATGCATACAGATAGATAGATAGATCGATAGACAGAGATAGGTAGTAGAGAGATAGGTAGGTAGATAGATAGAAATATAGATAGTGAGAAACACAAATCAATGATGTCAGTTTAAGACTCTAACAGTCCAAACATAAAAGATGTCCAGAATCAGACAGTAGTTCTTGAATGAATGGTGAAGTTTGTTAGTACTGAGCACCTTTGTCCACACATCACGGTAGACTTCATCAAACTAAGAAATAGCTCAAATGTTCCTTTCACTGATGAGGTCCATTATGATGTGTTCAAATGACCTCTCTACCATTTGAGAAGTACTGACTCATTAAAGACTGCTTCAGTCTGTGATATGTGAAGACAGCACATATTTAATAACAGTTTTATTTAGTAATTCTTATTATATGATAAAATAAAACAGGAGCCCTCTTAGTTTCTGCATCCAGACTGAGAACACACACACACACACACACACACACACACACACACACACACACACACACACACACACACACACACACATATGCACACACACACACACACACACACACACACACACACACACACACACACACACACACATACACACACATACACACAGACACACACAGACATACGTGCGCACACACACACACACACACACACACACACACACACACACACACACACACACACACACACACACACACACACACACAGACACACACACACACACACACACACACACACACACACACACACACACACACACACACACACACACACACACACACACACACACACACACACACACACACACACACACACACACACACACACACACACACACACACACACACACACACACACACACACACACACACACACACACACACACACACACACACACACACACACACACACACACACACACACACACACACACACACACACACACACACACACACACACACTCACACATGCATACATGTTCTCAGTTATTTACAACTGTATTCAGTTCATACACTTCCTCAGCATACAGGCTGCTGTTGCCAGCATCCAGCTCCAAAAACAGCCACTCCCATGAGGTATAATGTACAGATTAGTCCTGACTGGGATGTTTCACTACATCTTTCCATGGTGTTCCTTTAGATGATCCTCCAGGTAAGAAACTAACTTGTTAGTTTGCTGCTTTCACGCACCTTGTTTGTATATAAAACTAGCTGGCAATTAAGACCTTGTTATCCACCTTACTGCAGTGAGAATATTCTGATATTCCATACTGCAGCACATCTAACAGCACATTTTCCAAACTGAACATGCACTTTAGAGACATTGCATATTTATATATATGTACATCACTGCATAAACAGAGACAATAATGATGCAGCAATCTGTTGGCTAAAATCTCAGCATAAAGCCAACTGATTTCACTTAAAGTTATAAAATAATAAGATTATGTTAAAAAATAGCAACAAATCTGTCAAAGATTCAGACAATGTGGAAAGCTCTTTTTATTGCTATTAACCCTACACCTGATAATAAGATCCCCTTTAAGCTTGGTCCAGTACCAACATCCTTTATTAAGTCCCTACTTAAAAAACTGAAACCCACTACCCTTTCAGCAGACCTACTACCTGCAGAATATCTCCAAAAAACTGATAATGAAATACTATACCCCATATCAATTTTAATCAATAGAACTGTCCACGAAGCCTATATCCCCCACATCTTGAAAATCTCCCACATTGTTCCTCATCATAAAGGGGGAGATTCCATTGAACTTTCAAATTATAGGCCTATAGCCATTCTGTCTCCCTTGGCTAAACTAATGGAAAAATGTATCCACAAGCAATTTCTTGCCTATCTAAATTAAAACTCTCTCCTAGCCCCCTCCGAGCATGGATTTCGACCTTGCCATAGTACAACCTCAGCCCTTCTCTCTTTCTCCCATACAATAAATCAAAACCATAATGACAACAAGCTCTCCTCAGCCCTCTTCCTTGACCTATCCAAGGCATTTGATATGGTAAATCACCAGCTACTCTTAAACACATTAAAATCATTCTCGATAGATAACCTAGCAATTACCTGGTTTCATTCTTCCTAAGTGACAGACAACAAGCTGTACTATGGAAGAATAACCTATCGTCCCTTTTACCAGTCACCCTTGGAGTCCCACAGGGCTCTATATTAGGTCCCCTCCTATTCTCCATATTAATTAATGACCTGTACAAAGTCATGCCTGATGCAAAGTGTATTCAGTATGCAGATGACTCAACCCTAATCTGCTCTGCCACCTCCCCCACAGATTTACAATCCTTGTCCCAAATCACTTTCAGCAAAGTAGAGAACTGGCTCAATGGTTGCCAACTACTATTAAACCCAAATAAAGCCAAATTATTACTCTTCTCCCCCACTTGCAAGGTCCCCTCACCACCTCCCACCATAACATCTAACAATGGTACCATAATTACCCCAGAACCTAGTACGAAACTACTGGGAGTGATCATCAACAACAACCTCAAGTTTGATGCTCACATAGACAAAACTATTAAAACAGTTAACAAAAAAATTAGGCTCTTTATAAGGATTAAACCATTCCTAACCCCATCTGCTAGAACTGTTATTGCCTGTACACATCTGCTATCGACCCTTCTTTATGCCTCACCCATCTTCGTAAACCTAAGCAAATCAAGCCTCAATAAATTTATTAGGTTCTACAATAACATTGCCAGATTTTCCACAGGATCAGCTTATAGAACCCATCACTGCCTTAACCTTTAATCGTTAGACTGCCTTGAACAACCCTATCAACTGCAATATAACCAACTAATAGTTGTTCACAAAATCCTCTACCAACCAGACAGTACACCCATACTGAAAAATATTATTACCCCCTACAGTAACCTAAAATCCCTCGCCCTTCCAAAAAATTGCTAGTGCAAACTGTTAAAACCAACAATTCAGCTGGTGAATCACTATTCTCCAACTCTGCTGGTAAAAACTGGAACCTACTTCCTGCTGAACTCACCACTGACCCCTCCTTATCCCAATTCAAAACATCCCTTAGGAAATACCTAAAAATGCAGTGGCTTTGTCCCTGTACAAATCCTGACTAACCCCCACTCAAACATAATTCATAAATGTGAACCGAACTACAAGAATAAAACTCTGACTCTCTAACTGTTTAAAATTCTTTTTCCCCCACCTAATGGAAATATTTAAAGTTAACACTACGCCATGTATGATAACCACCTTAATATATGTGTTTTCCTTTTTCAGATGAAATCTTTAACTATTTCTTTTTCAGCTACTAGCTTCCAACCTTTGCTGTGTGTATGTGAGAAAAACATGTACCTGTGTGTACATATCATTCAACAAATCTCAGTTTTGTGATAACTCACTGTAATAATTTTTTACACTTGTTTTTGTACATTTGGAGCTTTTCTCCTTGGGCCTCCCCTTAAAATGGACCTGTATCCAGTTGGACTTTCCCGGTTAACAAATGTAAAATAAAATAATGATAACTCTCATTGGAGCTGCGAGGTTTAAAGCACTGCTGATATAAAAGACTGAGCAGATAGGATACAAATCGTATGATAAAATTATAAAAATAATCAGAAATATGTTATCAAACATCACAGAAATTCATCTGGTAAAAAATGCAGTGAAAGTGTATACAGTTGCTGGAGGTTGAAGAGCAGCAACTCTGTTGTCATCGCAAGTGGTAGGGATCTAGAAAAGTACTTTTGACCAGGAAAGGTCCAGTCAATCTGAGAAAGTAGTAACTGTGAGTGTAGGGGATGCTGATCTGCACAAGGAGAACTGTGGGTAGAATCAATAACGTAATTTGGTGATAGAGACACTCTAAAAGACATTAGCCAGGCTGTGCTTTATAGTGCACACAGACAATCTAAATTGGGGGGCTGTGCATTACTGTGTTTGCACAGTCACTCTAAAATAAGGTAGCCAGGCTGTACATTAATGTGTGTATACAGACAATCCAAAATAAGGGGGCCAGGCTGTGCAGTTAGTTTCTTTCAAAATGTCACAGTGTGGAATGCTAAACTCATAAAAAAAAAAAAAAAAGTTTTGTAGCCCAGCACCATGTATGACTGGGTTTATATACCCGAGCACCTAAACACCAACATGTCTTCATCTAACTGTGAAAACATCAATCGTCCTGAAGGGCGAAATCTGAAACGTCGAATCATCATGATTGGCCCTTCTGTGGTATAGCTCCGTAAGGTAAGTGTGCGATAGTTACAGACCTTAGGGTTAGGGTTAAGTTAAGTGCATACATGGTGGTATATGCAAGATTTATGTAAGGTTAGAAGTAGGGTTTAGTTTAGGGTTAGAAGTAGGATTTTGGTTAGTGTATGTATGTGGTTTATTTAGTTTGTGTAGGTAGTATGTAGCGGGGGGGTGGAACGGGACAAGTATGACATTTCAAATTTTTGAATTTCATGGTTTAGGGCGTTCGGTGTATTTGTGGTTTGCGGAATAAGTGTCAGCGTTTAGTTGCTCAAGTAAGTATATGTTCATGTTTTTAATATGAACTCGTATGACTGTGGAACAATTGCCACTAAATATCTAACAGAACAGCTACATTGATAAATTAAAAAACAATTTAGACCAATATATGATACTCTGCCATACCATGTTTTACAAGTTTCAGTATAACAGTATAAACTATGGCCATAGTAACTGTGTACACTATAAACCTCTAATTTAGCTACAGTTAAGTCTTTCCACTTATGATGGAGAACTTGACCTGTTCTTAAATAATTTTCACACCATATAGCCTTCTATTTCTAGAGCTGCCAGCTGTAGATGTGTCATCACTGTCACCAGTTCCACGTTGCAGTGTACCGCCTCTAAAGAAACAAAAAACCTTTTGACCCCAAGGCATGGCATACTTTGCTTTAGTAAATGAAAATTTTGATGAATGAGTGAAGAGCTCATTTCATTATTTCCTTTTACCAGCATTGTGCTGATAGAAGTTTAGTAAGATGATTTTCCTCTGAAAGTATACATGTGATGTGATTGGCTTCAAAAATTCACAACAACTTTGTTTAGAGACCATAGACCATGATGTGCTACTGACAAATTTATTAGGAGTACAGCCTTCTACCATATATAAAAGAGATAGGAATCTTAAAGATTGGTGTAACGCTTGTTCAAAAATGCAAAGAAATTCAATAGATATTATGAGAAAATGTAACATGTGCAAGTATTGCTCATATATTATGGAAACTGAGCAGGTATTTATTAATAATATTTTTATACAAGTAAAAGGAAGATATAATTGTAATACCTCCGGGGTAGTGTACGCAGCATTATGTACACAATGTTCAGCTTATTATATTGGTAAAACTGAATGAAAGTTAAAGCAGCGTATTTATGAGCACGTTTATGATATTAGTAGACATTCAGAAAATAATGCATTATATAGACACATAGTACAATATTCAGCGCATAATTTTACATTTTTAATATTGGAACAAGTGATTCCATCACCTAGAAAAGGTCCTTGGAAAACGATACTAGAATCCAAAGAATATTGGTGGCAGGTATATTTAAATGCCACACAATTTCCAGGACTGTATGATTCCATCTCTATTACTAGTATTTTAAAATTAAGGTATTTTAATAGGTAAAATTTTGGTGTATTATTATCTTGTCATTATATGGTGTATTGATATGTATCATATTTCAATATCTATATATTTTTTATATATAAATTACTTATTGTATGTGTTTTTCATTATTTTTTATTTTTTATTCATTTTTTATTTTTTGTTTTTTATTTTCTATATATATTTATTGATGTACATACTGTTTATACATCATAGTAAGTAGGGATTTGTATAGTATGGTTCATTTTATAATTATAATAAGTTTAGGAATATTTAACATAACAATCATGGTTTGCGTAATATTTATATAGTTATATTTTTATTATCAAATTGCATTTATGTAGTAGAGAATTTTATGCACATTATTTTGCATTAGTATTTGATTGATTAATTCATTGAATTATTGGTTGGATTAACTGCAGTATATAATGGCACAACCAATATTTTGAAAATGTCTGATGAAGGCTGGAGTAACGCAGCCAAAAGCGCTTACCATTTTATTTGTTTTTATTGTTGAAATAAACAGTGGCATACTCTTTTCAGTTGTCCGTTTTTGCTATTGTGCTTCTGGATTTATTCTTCATAGTTTAGAACACCAGTCACTAAATAAAACAGGTTGATATATGAAGATACAGGATTAAACCTCTCAACAGTCCAGATTATCTCAGAATGTTCAGATTTTTGCCTCATATTTTGACCCATTTCTCATAGAATTTGTAGTTCTTTGCAAAGTCACTGAAGATTGAATTCACTAAATAATGACAGACATTTGAGTTTCAGACTTCATATCCTTCAGAAAATATATGCTAATGAAAACATATTTTTCTATCAACTTTATAAGTTTATCAGCGCAATATTTAAAATCTGTCCCGATTTTGTGGCCTTTGTCCCTCCAGTATTTTTATATCTGTCCAGATTTCTTGCGCTCAGAGATTGAGAAGTATGAAGCTTGAATTGTATCTAAGAAGTAATATATGGTACTAGATATACTACATGCCATTTAGACATAATGTATATATGGTACTACATACACAGCATGCCATTTAGACATAAGGTATATATGATACTAAATACACTACATGCCATTTAGACATAATATGTATATGGTACTGCAAACACCGCATGCCATTTAGACATAATGTATATATGGTACTGCATACACAGCATGCCAATTAGACATATTGTATATATTTATTTATTTTATTTTATTTTATTTTACATTTGTTGACCAGGATAGTCCAACTGAATGCATGTCTTTTTCCAGTGGAGGTCTGGGGAGAAAAGCTCCAGCAATACATACAAAAACTATTTCATATATACATGTATATCCCGTTTTACAATTTTTGTACAGTATTACAGTTTATGGTACTACATATACCACGTGCCATTTAGACATAATGTATATATGGTATTACATACACCGCATGACATTTAGACATAATGTATATATGGTATTACATACACTGCATGCCATTTAGACATAACATATATATATATATATATATATATATATATATATATATATATATTTATTTCCAGTTTGATTACCGGGGAGGTCCACTGGGCCCTGAGGACCCGTTTTCAGTGGAGGCCCGGGGAGAAAAGCTCCAAAAATACAAATTACAAAAATATGAAAAATATAAATGATAGATTGAGGAGACCAGTTTACACAATAAGAACATTCATTATTACAAATAGTCAAAAACAAATTCACTAAGGTTTTTCTAAAGGGTTATACAATTATAAAGCTATTCTTATAGAGTAATTTGGGAAAATGCATTATATATGCACATAGAGAAGAGAGTTAAGAAGACATTTTGCATGCATTCATTTTAAACTGTGAATCTATTTACAATATTTGTACAAAGGGGTTCAAGTTTAAATAGCTGTAGGACATTTTGAGTGCTAGGGTACACTCTAGTTAGGATATCTGTGTGTTCTTGGATAGTTTTTAGGTGGGGTAGACTATATGCACTGCCTCACCTTCATACACTCTAGTTAGGATATCTGTGTGTTCTTGGATAGTTTTTAGGTGGGGTGAAGACAGATGCATTTTCATTTAGAGGACAGATGTTTGAAAAGCTGAGTTTTTACATTTTCTAAGATTGTTAATGTTCTTAGAGAGGAAGGGAGAGAGTCCCAAGCCTTGCCAATAGTGAAAGAGAGGAGAAGTTGGCCAGCTGGATTTTTAGGTTGTTGCCAGCAAGGTTTTGATGTTCAGATCTGAGAGTTCTATTGGGATGTAGGATGGAAGGATATAGTATTACATACACTGCATGCCATTTAGACATAATGTATATATGGTACTACATACACTGCATGCTATTTAGACATAATGTATATATGGTATTGCATACACTGCATGCCATTTAGACATACTGTGGTATACACATGACTTAGTGAAAGAACTGGGAAGCATTGTTTCTAGGTAATAATTGTCCTGCAGACTTTACACCACAGTGCTTCTGACTTGTCTAAAGATAAAATGACTTCTCTACAAACAGGACCATGTTGTTTAACATACAAGTACATTCTGAAGCAAATCAGCACATGGTATCATATCTTACCACTATTAGTTGACTGCTATATAATCTCAGCTGAAATGGACATCCCAAACTAAAGATGAAGCTCCCTGTACTATACACTTCACCAGAACAGATCAGTATTTTCAGAAATTAAGTCATCTTTTTATTGTTGCATCCAAAAAAAATAAAAATAAACAAAGGAATTCATTTCTGCAATGAATGTGGGCTGCCATTTTATTTATACTATTTTGTATGCTCCATTTTCATTAAAATGACCATGTACAATATGTCATATGAAGAAGAGTAGTCATATGCACATAGCCACATTGAAAGGAAGTAGAGTTCTGAGTGGACACTGAAACCTGAGGGAAAGTCCCTAACATTCAGCCCATGAGACCATCACTGTACTGATCCAGTTATTATCAGGCTTATTGTACTTAGGAAAGGTTATGATCTCATACAGGGCTTTAGATTTTCCATTGTTATTTTTGAATAGTATGGCCATCTTGACTTGACATGTATATATACCTGTACATTCATGCCCATTTCACTGCATTTCAATATTGGAACCATACTAGGCTAGTGATTCTTTGTATGAAGACCAAACTATATAGAGCTGAATTCTCAGACAGTTTAGGCTCAGGGCAAGATACTGCCCCAAATTGGTGAAACACCATGAAATGGGAATGATTCAAAAAGAAGGCTTGCATGCTGTTTGTGTAAATGAAGTAGTTTCGAGGATCATGGAATGGAACTGATTCCAAATGAAATCTTGCTCACTATAGGTGCATAGGTTCATAGGTACTTACTAGGCTATTGATTTGTAAGGATCTTAAGAAGACTAGTCTTATATCTCAATGGTATTTTTTAGCCCTTATATGTTATATACATATAACCCAGAGATGGGCCAAACTAGGGGCACTAGCATGTTTCCCTGATCTATTAGAGACAGGGTGGTAAACCAGGGGTGAATTTGCTATTACCTAACCATTTGTCCAAATTACATTTGAATTGAGTAGGAGAAGTGCTTTGCTTTATGTGGAGAGGGAAGTCATTTGCATAGAAGTGGTACTCTCTGTAATACAAACCTATCCCAACAACATGTTCTATTTATTTTGTAAAAGAGATTGAGATCCCTTGAGCAGGCATCTGTGATACCATTGATCTTGTCAACGTACACTAGGTCTGAGACAATGGGGTCTGCTGAAGTGCTATAAACAAGGCAGAAGTCATCTGTCAGTAGCCCATTTGATACTGAGAAGAGGGACAAGGTTATGTGACAATCTGCATGTATTTTGCAATTTAGGCCCTCGATTTTGTGTTGTCCAATTGTTTGGACAGGTACATCCTGAAAGGTGCATTATACTCAATGACTGAGCTAATGAATGTCAGGTACTGTGGAATAATTATTGACTTGTGTCCAGTACAGGACTATGGAACAACTTCTTCTACCATGTTTTAGTCATTGGAAGATGCAAGGTGTTTTTTCTATGACTAAGAGAAATGTGGCTAGGGTAATAGGGAACTTCACTTATTCTATCTGATAGGTGCTGTGGGTTCTTTTACATCCAAGTGAGCCACCACCACCACCCCAAGCAGACAGGACCTCAGTTTAATATCTCATCTGAAGGAAGTTACACTCAGGAGTTCAGAACCCCCTAGTAATCCACTGCATTGTCAGTAATCCATTCAACTAAATCATGAAGTCAGAATGGAGCCCACAGCCTTCTGGTCTTCCAGCATCATAGACAAGTGTGCTGCCACCTGTTGTGCCACTATCTATATCAATATATATATATATATATATATATATATATATATATATATATATATATATATATGTATCTATATCCATCTATCTATCTATCTATCTATCTATCTAGCTATCTATCTATCTATCTATCTATCTATCTATCTATCTATCTATCTATATATCTGTCTATCTATCTATCCATGTTCTACCACTTTATCTAATTACAAGTGGTCTAAATCAAGCCAGTTAATCACACTGCATCTAATGACATTCTTCAATACATTTTACCAGTTACAACTCTGATAAGGAATGCTTATGATTTTTTTGATCACAGTTATTAGTTTTCTTATAGATTTAGGATTTTGCAGTTTGCTTAATCACAGTGTGTTGGATTGTATGAACTGCTGGTACTCTCCCCGTTTTTCTCCCTTTCTTCCACTATGGTGTGACTGTAGACTTGTTATATATAAGTTAGGGGGTGCTGGCTTACTTTTCCCCCAGCAACAATATTTTTTGGTTACTTTTTTTTGTATGTTTTCAGAGTTAGGCTGGGTTATATGAAGTGTGTTTATATATTCTGAATATCACACATTTATATATATATATATATATATATATATATATATATATATATATATATATATGGGTCTACTTCGTAATATCGAAATTTCACTTACCAGAAAATGAGATGCACGAAACACACCCGGATCATCACAGTTTAACTCTGGGAAACTTACCACTTGGCCACCACAACAAAAACAAACTGAACTAAATCAAACCCCCCACACACCCTTAGCTAAATATACCAACTCCAAAATAGTAGGGGAAAGTGCAAGGTTCACTTTGGTGGCCAAGAGGTTCATCTCCCGGAGTAAAACTGTGGTGATCCTAGTGTTCATGAAACTACGTTTTTTGCAGTCATCTCGTGCATCTGATTTTCCGGCAAATGAAATTTCAATAATACCAGATAAACCATTACACACACACACACACACACACACACACACACACACACACACACACACACATATATGTATATATCAAAGAAACCTTAATTTGTTAAAATATATTATATGAATGCTTGCTAAATACTGCTGAATATATTTTCTTAACAAACAATGAAAACAGGCATGCAACATGTATTTCCATTTTCATTTTACTTCACTCCCATACTGATGTGGGTACACCCGTAGGGGGGGTTGGCATAATGGCTGGGGTGTTTACCTCCTAAACACAAGGTACAGAATTTGCTTCTTATCTTTGGAGGAAATTAGCTAGGCTTAAAATAGCCCACAAGGACAGCAAGACCAGTACATAATTATGAACCTATGAACCTATTCTTGTAGCATGTAAAATGAAAACTTGAGGTCCAGACACCATGGCTTAAAAACTTTACTAAACTTCAATAAAAAAGGTAAGGGCTTTCGCGGAAAACAAACCTGCTTCTTCAGACCATATAAAATGTTACACAAACCACTCACGTATATATAACAATTTCAAAAAGACATTCTCCAATGAAAACAATCTTCCAATCTGAAAACACAGCCCACTGGAGCAATGAACTGGTCAGTAGAGATTTGCTGTATCAACACACCCCTTTAAAAACATGAATATTAAAACAGCAACATGGAAAACTTATCAGAACCAACAGCATCGTGAAAACGGTACACACCTCACTGACATTTAAATATTAATGTTTAAGGAGCTGAGACTTAAGAACCGGTTTCAAAGACACATGTTCATTCAGCCCTGGAAATACATTTCCTTTCAAAAGAAGTATCCATTTCATTTCTTTCTATTCTTGTAACATGTAAGACATAGACAATAACAAAATTATATGTGATACAACTTGGGTAACAAAATATGCCAGGCATGATATTAAAACCTAAGATATTAAATAAGAATTTTTGGCTGTATATGGTGAATAATTCAATGAATGACAAATATGTGAACAGAAACTTATTTGGTGCTTCTTTGTAAAATGTAGACTCAGAATAATTTTTAGCAGAATATGTTCTCTTACATTTGCAAATCATTCCTAATACATATATATTTTTTGTTTCTTAACAGGTACTCATCTACTCAATTTCTAGAGAAGAACGACTTGGAAATTAACCAAAATGTTGATTCTTCTGGCACTAATCTGTGTTCTTCATGTGGCAACTATTGTGATGCTGTTTGTTTCCACTATTGACAGCGTAAGTTATTATAGCACAGTGATGCTAGTTTTTCCTCCAGTAAAATACATAGAAAGCAAAAAAGAAACATACTCAACACTATTGATTTCATAGGATGCATGTACAGCAAAAGTGTGGCTCGTCAGCTTATAAATTATTTTGCTAGCTATTAGACTTACAGCACATTTATGTATCAAATGTTTAAACTAAGTTTTGCAATATGCTTTCTGGCGTACTGCATATGCATATCTAATCTTATAATAATCAGATTTATTGCAACTGTGGACCTATTGATTGACACTCCATCCATCCATCCATCCATCCATCCATCCATCCATCCATTCAGATCTCCTTCTTCCCCATTTTTGCACATGGATTTGGGGTATCATATCAACAGTGACAATCATCTAGAGCCAATGTTCAGACAACCAGGTGGTTAGCCCTGCCACAGTTGTTCTTCCATACCACACATATGGACACACACTCACACTTATGGCCAATTTAAAGTGCCCAGTCCACCTACCACAAGCCTTTGGAACCAAGTTCTTTTGATGTCCTCTCAATGAGAGATGTGAAAGTATGCTTAAAGAGGCCACTACTGGTACCAGTGCAAGTTACACATAGATTCAGGGACCAAAGCTAAAGCCAAACACAGAGTCCTGGTTTAAGCACTGTAAAATAGGTAAACCTTCATTATAATGGTTAGTATTTACATGCATTAATAGTAGAGTTGTTGTTTTAAAAATGCTTTTTTAATGCTTTTTTATTTTATCTTCTCTCATGGTTAATCTAATCATGTTACTGACAGAGAACCGAAACAGATTGCAGATTCAGTAGCTTAAGAATAGAATGTGCTCCACAATGTATCAGTATAATATCCTGAAATATTTTGTTAAAGATGGTTACCAGTCATCCCAAGAAACAAATTTTATTGAATTTCATTTCTTTATAGTTTTGCAGCTGTCAATCTTTCCTTTGTGGTAACGATATTACAGAGAGTCTGGCAATCTAGAAGAATGTGTAAAGTCTCTGGGTGGGGAGAAAGCAAGGCATTCTGATCTACACTAATCCATGTAGTAAGGATGTCAAGAATTAGGAATTACTTTATTGTGAATATTTCTGCTGTCTGAGACTTCAAAGTACTGGTCCACGAATTATGAAAAGGTCATATTAGCTGGACAAACATGGAAGCATGTTACTTCAGCAGTGAAACCATAAGATATTTTATTTCTGTTGGACTACAAATAGCTGGGCCTGCCCAACCAAGAGTTCTAGAACTAAACCACTCTGGTGGCATAGATGAATAAAGCCCTGACTATGGCCCAGGTGACCTGGGTTTGATTAGCAGCTCAGGTGACTGATTTTGTTTGTGGGGTTGCATGCTGGCATAATGGTTAAGGTGTTTATCTCATGGATACGAGGTAAATGGTCTGATTCTCACCTTTTAGTGAAATTGGCTAGGCTTAAAATGGCCCACAATGTCAGTTAGCCCAGTAATTAGCTATGAATCCAAAGTTCACTGTGCAAGTGTTGAATATTAATAGCATAAAAAATAAGCTGCAAATTAATCAATAAACAGGTGACAGAAAATATCCCTGTACAACAAAAAAGCATTTTAAAGAGGAGTTTTGCCTCACCTGCACCCCTCAAATGTAGGGAAAATGCATTCGGACACTCTGTTTTTTCTTCCAAGTTAATTAGTGTTGAATAAAATAACCTCACTGCTGTCAACACCCACCCGAACATAGTGGAACTGCACTTCTACACCCCTGTTTAGTTTTAAGTTTTGTTGGATTTGGATATAATCACTTCTCAGTCTTCACTACCCCAAAATATGGAGGGACTGCATTTCCACGTTTTTTTTTTTTAATTCATTAGTTTTGGCTACAGTCACCTCACTGTTGTCATTAGCTTCTCCCCAAACATAGAGAAGCTGCACTCCAGCACTTCTGTTTTGATTTAGGTTAGTTAGCTTTGGGTATATTTGCATCATTGTTATCCACCCCCCCCAAAAAAAATGGGGAAACTGCACTTCCAAGTCTCTGTTTTAAGTTCACTAGGTCTGAATATAATCAGTTGATGTTATGAGTACTCTCCAAACATAGGAGAGCTGCTCTCTCACTCCCCTGTTTTAAGTTCAATGGCTTTGTATATAATCACATCAGTGTTGTCTACACCCCCCCCATATATAGGAGAACTGCACTCGCACACCCCCATTTTGCTTTAAGTTCATTAAGATTGCCATTTGAGTGCTATTTTATAAAGAAAAAAGCTATGCACTGAACTCTTTTATGTCCCTTTAGACAAGCAATATGAGGGACAGAATTTTAAGGTTGATAGTGCAAGCATTTCATAATCTAGATATGCCTTGAGAGTTTTTAAGGATAACTTGTATATTTTTAAGGTATCGCTTATTCTTTTTGCATGAAGAAAACATCCTTATTATGAATGCATTATAATCCCTTGATTCTGTTAGAATATTATTAGCATTTTTGCTGAACAGAGTCATGATTACTAGTCAACTAACCTTCATCTCTTTGATCTGTGTAATTTTCAGTCATGGTACATTATGGGCACTAACAGTACAGACATTTGGAAGAAGTGCATATACGTGAATAATTCATACTCATGCGTGGATGTGACAGATTATGGAAACCAAGGTAACTAAATAAATAATGTTTTCTATCTGTGTGTTCGTGCTGCTTTGAAAGCTAATGCTCATATTACACATTTACAGACATGCAGATGGTATACAACACTAGGCTGTTCAGCAGGATATGAATCTAAAATCTGGATTCAAACTCTACACCCAAATGAAATTGCTTAAATCTGAAAAAGTCATTCATCTCAGTTCTGGATCTGATGTGTACCTGTAAACAGGCTTAGTGTTATTTTACATTTCAGCTTAACCTGTTATCAAATAAGTTATTCCCCTCTACACATTTTATAATAATTTAATGTGTTTTCTTCAAAACCAGTGATCACACCTTAGGTATACACAGAAACTATAAGCAACTCATCTTGCTTAAGAAAAAAAATGAGTGCTTTGTTGTTTCATCAGTGGTAGTCACGGTGTCAACAAGTTATTTTGCATTTCTTGTAGCAGATGAAAAGTACTAACTGAAAGTCTGCTGTAGCTGTTGCATTCACCAGAAGCAACCATGGTTACCACTCTGGAGTAAATCTAGATGCTCTTTACAAATTTCTGAAATAGAGTATTCATGACTCTACTTAATGAAATCAGTGACAATTCCTACAGTTTATTTTGGGAATCTGATATACTATTAAAGCTGCATTGCCAAATTAAGTGCAGGATCATAATTTTATTCGTTGTATCTAACTCTGTTTGTTTATTTTACTTGTATTTCCTTTTTTTTGTTTTTTGTTTATAGGAGAGTGGTGTAGACCATGGCATTGTTACAATTAACTGTAAACAAGAGCAAACAATATTGTAAACAATCAAAAAACACAATTGTAGACTTTGTACTTAAAGTTCTTCACAACAAGTTCCAACAGCAAAAACAGACAATCTGGACCACCAGGCTGATAAAAAAACAATAGTTTAACAAAATACAGTAAGTAATAAAATGCAGTAGGTTAGCGCTTTCAGGTTTAAAAAACCTTCTTCAGACAACATACAAAAGTTATGAACACGTTTTAAAATTCATAACAGCCAATCAAAGATTCAGTAAAAAGCCCTCTTCTTTTTTAAAAAAGGCTTGATAGGAATGACACCATTCAGGCCAGGTGCTCTCTCAGCACCCAGATTGATTATCCATCTAGTTTCACTGCATTCTGTTATATTTCTCAAATCACCCCCCTCCTGGTTGGAAGAATAACTTGCAAAACCATAAATGAAAATATCTGCCCAGGGTATTGTTTTACATGCTGATACAGGGCATTATGTATAGTGGTAGTACGTATAGTTGACATATGTTGTAACATCCTGTCTTTCAATCTACATTTTATTTTACCGACATAAAATGAACAACATGTTTTGAGCAAGGGACTTACATTCATTCCAAGTACAGGGTCAAGTTTTAGTGACTGTGTGTTAGATTTGAGAATGTTTGCCAGAAATGTTGAATTGAAACATATTTATGGTGCAGAATCTGTTCCTAGGGACTGTACTATTAGGCAACCGAGCACATTTAACCCCCCTGTTAGTCAAGTGGTTGAAACCTTTATAAAAACCTGTGAAGATTATATTTTTAAGTTTCTGAACACAGAAAACAAGCATGCTTTTCATAACATGAACTGGGAGCAATGCCAAGCATTAAGGACACTTACAGAGAATAAGAATATCATAATAAAACCTGCTGACAAGGGCGGGGCGGTCGTAGTCATGAACAGTGAATTTTAAAAGCTGTTCATAACTTTCGTATGTTGTCTGAAGAAGGGTTTTTTAAACCTGAAAGTGCTAACCTACTGCATTTTATTACTTACTGCATTTTATCAAACTACTAGTTTTTTTTATCAGCCTGGTGGTCTGGATTGTCTATTTTTAATATTGTAAACAATGTCGTCATAAAGACAATTTTTACATCCACAAAATGACATTGAAGTGTGATTTCAAATTTATGGTCAAGTGTATTTAAGTGCTAGAACCATAGCATTGATTCAATAAAATAGTACCCGGACACTGTGGTACCCCATAGGTCAGACAGTAAGGACAAACAGAAATAGTGTCCATTGCCATTCTTTAAGTTCATCCAGATATGTAGGAGGCAAATTAGTTCAGGACAACTGTGATGCTACAATAATATGTTAACTGATATTCATGTGTGATTTCACACTTAAGGTCAAGTTTATTTAAATGCTTTGGACCATAGCATTGATACAATAAACTAATAATGATATATAAATAAACAATAAATAAGACTAAATAAACAGTAAAATATATAACTACAACATAATGAATGCTAGTATTGCACTTCATTGGGCAGCCTGAGTAAATATGAATTTAAAAATTGTTCAAAACAATTGACTATGAAGAACATTCTCTACCACCCTTGAAATGTGAAGGAACATTTATCTGTGCAAATAAGCTTAACCCTTGAAGCCTTAAAAGTTACAGGGTAGATGAGTATGCAGAGCTTATACAGATCAGTGTTAGGCCAGTAGAAGGTAAGCTGGACCCAAGTGATGAGGGAATAAATAAACCTGGACAAAGCCCTTATAGACAATGAGTGACTGAACTGTCAACGAGGGCAAATTATGCATAATCAGCATGATGTGGACATATTGGGGTACTGCCCCTATGGCTGTCCTGTGAATTTATGCACCAAATGCACATAGTGAAGTTCTGATTCTGGAAGTTCTAGGTGCAGGACATAATAGTCCAGCTTACAGGAAATCAAAGAATGTAACACTAACAAAAGATCCTGAATAGGTTCTTTTAATAAGGTCAGTATTCCTCAGGTGAAAGCAAGGAGACTTGACAAAAACAGTTAATTCTCAAAGCTTACAATGTCCCCCAAGTTCCAAACCTTTGATACACATTTCAGTTTGTTACTACTGTAGATGATATTATAGGAGAGTAATGGGGCAGATGAGTTTTTGGACAGTATGGTATATAGCCATGACAACCATGTTCTTTTGTGCTTAAACACATTTTTGACTACCCTTTTGTCTATGCATTTCAAGTTTGCAACTTGATGAAAGAAGAGATAGACTGTATCACATTGGCCTCACAATAGAATTGTAATCATTTCCTTTGAACAGTGCACATACATTATATATGCATTTTATGTGCACAGTAAGCAACAACAAACCCTACATTAAAGACTGTGGTACCCCATAGGTCAGACATTAGGGGAAAAAGGAGAAATAGTTTTCAATACCATTCTCTTAGTCCATCCAGAAATGTAGGATGCAAACTAGTCCAATACTACACCTCTGATACTACAGTAATATGTCAAGTGGTCAAACATGATCATATAGCAAACCCTGTCAGAAGTCACACAAAGATGTAAAAATGACTAGTAATAAATAATGACATTGATTTTTTACCAAAAGAAAAACATTAGCCATCTCTGGGCTGTGTCTCAACCAAAAACAAAACTGGAATGAATCATTCATATTATTGTCACTCAGATGTTAATATAATTGCATATTCATGCCATTGTCAATTTAATAATAAAAGGAGGGTTTGAGATAGGCCTCTAATTGTTCAGATCATCTGCATATAATATGGCATTCTTGAGGTTTGTAATGACTAGGACCTAATTTATAACTACAGGAATGAGTTCATTGCTGAGTGAGGTCTGATAAGAATGGACTGAACACCTTCAGACATGATGCAGCAAGTTTAACAGGACAAGAATTCAGTATACAGGTAGTTGTAGCCATTCAGGAGACTAGATCAACACCAATTATCATAAATGTAAACTGAGATCATATCCAAGAGGGTAGTTTGTCTAAAGAACCACCCAACATCCCTGAAAGTGCACCTTCCCCAGAAATTGACCTGATCAAGGGAGGCTTAGCAGCAAAGTACAAATCAGTTAATGTATATTCTGCCTCTGCAAAAGCTTCCTCTATAGCAAAACAGGCTGATCTGATAAGTCTGCCTACCATCTGGGGAAACAGCTGCTGCCTGTTTCTCTGTCATTGTGCCCTCTCTGATAAACTCGCCCACCACCCACAAGAGAACTGTGCTTGGATCTCTGCTATGGTAATCTCCTGGGACAAATACATAGACTTCTTGCAGACAATATCTACTTAGAAAGCTGAAAAATGCTTGTCCAATAAAAACCTGTTCAGGCTGGTGTAGTATCATTGGTTTTCTAACCTTCATTTTCATAAGGCTTATAGCTGTTTATAAAGGTATTATAATTACTAACGTGAATCAATTAATATAAATATAGACAATGAGATGGAGTAGAAGTCCTGCTTAGCCTATGTAAGAATATAAAATAAACAATGCCGTAGACAAATCTAAGCTTTTTCCTGAGCCTTATCATAAATTCACATTCATCTTGACTGAATGGCCATGCCTGTGAAGGAGTGCAGAATATGTAAGCCTCTCAGAATGTATGGAATGGAGTTTCATGATTTAAGATTAGTAATGGGAAAAGCATTAAGAGGTATGTATCCTTACAGTACTGCAGAACATCAAGGGACAGCTGGGCAGACTATCTAGAGTTGCTTACATATTTTATGACCCTATCTCAATACCAAGAAAAAAAAGAATAGTGACATTGACATTTTGTACCTGTACCCAAACCCTGAAAGCTGCCATTTACAGGTAGGGATTTTCAGGTTGCACGCATGATGAGAACTGCTACAAATTTTCAACAATTTTGGTTGCATATATGCATTATGATCATCCTATATGGTGCATATGTATATCAAAGTTGATATGACATTTTCTCTGTGGTAGAAAGATAATTCTAACTGGAAATTAAAAGATAAATTTAGAACATCATATCCTGGTATGGGTTCTCAGTGTGATGCAATGAAAAACTGAAGTTAAACTATTTAAAATGATGGCCCCATTAATGGCCTAAAAACATTATATGTTTTTGATTAAGTTGCTGGAGGTTGTGCACAAAAAAAATGTATTATAATCTGAATTTGATTTGTTTTGTTAATGTGTAGATTTATGTACAGAATGTATTTTGCATTTTATTTTATTTTAATGTTTTAATGTGAGGCAAAATATCTGAGTAGTCAAGAGAACTACAAAACTACCTCAAATCCAAATACTCTTAGTCCTCATATCATAGTGTCTAAGAAGTGATTTGTCTGCTACATACTTAATAAATCAAAGTTTTAAAAAAAGTCTTACTGAAACTGAAATCTGGTACTACATTCCTTGTGGAATGCCATATTGGAAAAAAATGCTATTTCATTGCTTGCATCAAGTGCACCAACACGTGAAAGACTTACTTCTGAATAATGATGCTTTCTAAACACTGCAATAATAAATATATCTACACTGAGCTGAAACACAGCTAACAATGAGGAATATTTTAAGGTTATGTCTTTCACAATAGTTTGGATACTGATTCATCTGTTAAAATAACATCTCTGAACTATGCAAAAGGCTTGCTTGAAGTAAATTTAGTCTGGATTAGAAACACAGTTGTTTGCATTTGGTCTGTAAGTGTTTCCTGTTTTGTGACATTTCTCTGTTTCCTTTTATGTCCAGATTACCTCAGGGCAGTACAGGCTTTAATGATTCTGGCTGTCATCTTCTCATGCTTTTCCATCTTCTCCTTCCTCGTTCAACTTTTCACAGCTGAGCCAAAAAGGAGGTTTTTCATCACTGGAGGAATCCACATGCTGTGTTGTAAGTCATCCTTTTCATATATGCCATAATCTTATTTGATAACAAAGTATTGTGAGATGAAAAAGGTCTGTTATTATGTGAAGCAGATGACATTTAAGTATTTGCCAAACATAAGTACAGCATAAACATTCTGAAAGTTAGGAATGAAGATGCACTTAGGAGAAACAATAAAATCACATGACTGCAAATAGAACTGTACAGTACATATTTGCTTTAAACACATTGGTTGTATCTAAAAAGTGCAGTGCGTGACTTTTCCTCTTATTGTTAAAGAAATACTTCCTACCTTTGCCCCATCCTTAAATTTTCTGTTTGCTTACTACCCCTTATTGCTTACTGCATAGTAAAATTCACATCTGGGCTTGTCAGAGCACCAAACAGAAATCATTTCCCCAAAACAGCATTTTTCCTAGAAAATAACACTTTCTTGAGCTGAATCTACTTCATTCCTGCTTTAGTTTCATTACATTGTCTGTGTACCATGATAACTATATCTCACAGAGGTGTTATACCTGGTCACTTTAGTCAAACAATGTGCACTTCTCATACCACATAAAATATTAAATATTTGCTATTCTGAGACTTATAACTGTACCTGCAATACTAAGACTAAATGAGCAAAGATGTGGATTTACGTATCCCAAATCTGAGAGCAGTCTGTCTCAGAATAATTCCTTTTGACCAAAGTATGGTGATCGCAGAGCTGATGTACTAAGCTTGGGGTTCTGCCTCCCAAAATGATGGGGTCAGATGTCCTTGTTCCACCAAAAAAAAAGCCTTAAAGGGATAACAGGGGAGTAGAACATTTATTGTTCTGCTACATTTTTGCATTTTTTTCTGAACTCTGTGACTTTCAGTAATAAGTCTTGGAATTACAATAGGCAGCCCCAAAATTGGTTAGATGGCCAAAAAGTGTGGTATGAGTTATAGCTTGCATTACCAGGCTATAACTCATGCCACACTTTTTGGCCATCTAACCTGGACCGGAACACCAAAGGCGGAGGTGTGTCCATATTCATTAAGGATATCCACACTTCCAGGCTAGTTGCTCAGCATAATGCAGCCGAGGTTATCCAAATGCAACTAACTCTGGGCAAAACTGCAATCCAAATTGTAGCTTGCTACAGATCCCCCACCATGCCCCAGGATTCCCATTCCTCTTTTCTTGATATACTGGAAAATATTAGGGTTCAACCAAACACCTGAATTTTGGGCGATTTTAACTACCCCACCATTATCTGGGAAAACTACTCATGTACCAACACCTTCACTCAACGTTTTCTGGAATTCATAAATTCCAATGCACTGGATCAACTTATCCACACCCCCACCAGGGGCAGCAATATCCTAGACCTAATCATTACCAACATGAGTGATCGGTGTTCCACAACTGAAGTCAACTCCTCTTTTGGTCAGATCCGACCATAAGCTAATCACCCTAGATATCCACATCCTGCCCCCACCCCCCATTAAATAAACCACGATAAAAAATTTCTCCAAAGCCAACTTCATGCTTCTTAAGATGGAAGTGGCGAACTTCATGACACCCATGCAGATAGACAATATAGTTATGACTATTGAATCCTACATAAATGCACTCTATAACCACTTACATGAGTGCATGGAACGTGCTATCCCAAACAGAACCAAGACGCTATCCTCCAAAAAAAGGAAGCCAATCTGGTAGTCTCCTGCAATAAACAAACTCGACAACAGAAGGAAGAAATTGTTGCAAAAGAGAGTAAAATTTCATGAGTGGAGGAGCACCCTGGTCAGCCTCAGCAAAAAGCTGAGATCCCTTATAGGATCCTCCAAAGCTAGTTATGAAAACAAGATTGCCACTGATTCTAAGGACAACCACAAAGCATTCTATAGCTATGTCAAGAATCTCAATGGCAACACCCAGATCTGCTCTGAGTTACAGCACAATGGCACAAAAATTACAGAACCAATTGATATTGCCAACATCCTGGCAGATAGGTTCAATGTTACCTTTACCCCCCTCTCATCCCCTAAAGGGCCCATAACTATACAGGAAGAATGCAGAGTACCTGTAATCACAACTTTACAGGTAAAAGCAGCACTCTCTAAAGCCAAAAACACAGCATCCATGGGACCAGACAATATCCCAGTCTGCATTTTACACGAACTTCAGAACAAACTGGCTCCCAACCTAAGCACCATGTTCAATCATAGCCTCACGTCAGGCTTTGTGCCCACTGAATGGCACACAGCAACAGTTATCCGACTCCACAAAGGGGGAGCCACCACTGATCCTGGGAACTATCACCCTATTAGCCTGACGAGCCTGGTCTGCAAGGCCATGGAACATATCATCATGGAATTCATAAACAAAGACATTGATAACCTCTAAACTCTGGACCTCACCCAGTTTGGGTTTGTGAAAGGCAGATCTTTCCTCCTGAACCTGGTCGACTTCTTTGAGGCAGTCACCAAATGCGTAGATGAGGGTAAGGTGGTTCACACAGCCTATCTTGACTTCGCCAAGGCTTTCCACACCATCCCCCCTTCTGGAATTATAGCTAAACTCACTAAACTAGGTAAAAATCCCTATGTCACAAGAT
This sequence comes from Protopterus annectens, assembly GCF_019279795.1. Taxonomy (NCBI): domain Eukaryota; kingdom Metazoa; phylum Chordata; order Ceratodontiformes; family Protopteridae; genus Protopterus; species Protopterus annectens. Next base: position 283,262,907 of record NC_056726.1, on the reverse strand, counting down.
GGGTTGCCAACTGGCTCACTGACAGAACCCACACTGTAAAGGTTGCAGACTCCAAATCTTACTTCAAACCAGTGACAAGTGGAGTACTACAGGGTTCAGTCCTGGGACCTCTCCTGTTGGGTATCTACTTCTCTGAGGTACAGGCTAACGCAGAAGGCCTCTGGCTAATGAAGTTCATAGATGACTGCAAACTAGGAGTTATAGTCGAGTCCCCAAATGATGTGGACATCCTACAGAAAGGCCTCACTGAGATAGATGCCTGGTGTCAGAGCCATGGCCTCAAGCTCAATGCCAAAAAGTACATTGTTATCCCGTTTGGCAAAAACTCTGTACCCATGAACTACCACATAGGCGGCAGTTTTCTTAACACCGAATGTGTGATAAGAGACCTTGGGACCCAGGTGGACAGTAGTCTCTCCTTTGATAATGACATTGTCACAGTAGTCAGGAAATCCTTCTACATGGCACACCTCATCACAAAAGGGTTCTCATCCAGGAAAAAAGAGGTCATTGTTCCACTCTACTCGACACTCATTAGACCCATTATAGAGTATAATGCCCCTTTTGGAATGTACCTCACAAGACATCTGCAGCAGCTGGAAAGGCCACATAAGTACCTTACAAAGAAGATTACTGGCCTCAAACAGATGACCTGCACTGATCGTCTCAAAAAACTCCAACTTTACTCTGTAGCATATCGCCTACTCTGAGGTGATCTCTGCCTAACATAAAAAGCTATGTCAAATCCAGAGCTGTTCGACATGCTACACCTAAAGAAATCCCAATCCCTCTGAGCTACATGCTCTAGGGACCTAAACCTTGTCACCACAATAAACAGGACTTGCTGGAGGGATAGATTCCAGTCCCAGAGACTTCCCATACTCTGGAACAAGATACCCATCTATGTCAAGCAAAGTTCCTCATTAACACTCTTCAAGAAAAATCTTGATGAGTGGATGGGAAATAGGAAATACACCCCAGGGATCACTTCTGTGTCTCTGCTCGACAGGGGCACAGGAAATTAACTTTCTTGGGTGGCATAAACCAGGGAAACTTGTTGGCTAAGCTTACTTAGGCCCTTGGGCCGATAGCCTAGTACCTACCTATGAACCTACCTATAAACCTATGAACAGTATATCCAATCCATCTTATTCTCAATTCTCCATTCTTTACTTACATACTTCATCTGCAAATGCATGTTTGCTAAAATCAATAACTAATTTAATTAATAGCTAAACAAATTATCCAAGGGCATTGAGTGAAACAGTAACTTCCTGAACAAGATCCTTAGGTTAACAGTGTCTTATTTTTGAAATTATACTGGGTTGAAGCAACAATAGCAGTTCATTTGTTTGAACATGTTATCCTACATACACAGTGTTAGTAATGCTTGCGCTGCATGGCATATTGCTGACATTGTATGCTCTTGATGGCAGCCAACAATGCACATGCAAAATTCAGCATTTTGGTAATTATAGTAAACACACATGCATTTGGCCAGTTCATACAGGGATACATGCATTATAAAGAGCAACTCTTCCCTCTATATTTCTCCTTTTTGCTCTTTCCCTGCCTTAACTGTTCCCTGCAGCCATCTAGGGTCCTATTATAAAGTCTACTCTTCCCCTTCCTGCCATCTAACATTTTATCTTCCGTGTCTTTGTCTGTTTTTTATTAAGCAAATGTCTGAAAATATTTTAAGCTGTAGGTAATACTGTAATAGACATTTGTTACTTTTAAGCACAGCTCTTCTGTAGTCTTACAATATTTTATATTATTCTTATACTGTGGATTGACATAGTACAACAAGACATTGTGTTTTGCCTATATAATAATATTGTTTATGTATACTGTAGCTTTTTTATGTATTTTGTCCTGGACCATCTCCCCTCCTCATGCCTCCTCCTCAAATTAAAAATGAAATCTGGACCTTTGGATTATCTTAGTTAACCAAACCAGATAGATTTAGGATTGCAGTTTGTCCATGACTAATGCCCTGCTCTTTCTCTTGTGGCGATTCCTAGCTGTGTTTACCTCCTCAATATTATACTCCATGATTTGATGGTCTTTTCTTTGTTGTTGAGCACCAGGCCCTTCTGATCTGCATATGGCATAATCACTAGGGATGGAGCCATCCTTTCTCAGTATCAGCCATATAAGCTAACCTGCATCAGTACTCTAGTCACACATTTTTCCCATTAACAAGCCTACATGTGGTTGCACTGTTCTAACTCTTTGAAACATGCTTTGTCTTACCACCATTGTGCTAGTCAGGTAAGCCCATTGGATGCAAATATCCCTTTTCAGGGGTGACCTGTCAGGTTAAATGGCAAATAAGGGCCAAGACCTTCAGACCCTAGATTACAGGGAGAGGCTTATAAAAAGATCATAGCCTCAGTCCTGTGCACTGACTACCAAATTCTGTAAGGTGATCATCAAAAAAAATGACTTCTCATTTTTTGGTTCTTCTATTATGCAGGAATGATTAGGTTTCCCAGCATCGTTCATGTGCATATACAGCAAGCAGAAAGAGGAACAGTGGCATTTGGATTAAATTCTTATTTTCTTATAGTGACACTTTCAGAATCTAAAAGATAAAAGCAGTAATTGTATCAGAGCAGGTATATTGTCCATGTTTTATGTTTGTGAAATGTGAGTATATTTAAAACATATAATGTGAGTGTATTTAAAACATATTGAGTGGAATTTTTTGATTATAAAAGTGCTGGTTATAATATGAGTGGAAAAAAGAGGTCACCCAGTTCATACTGTTGCATTCTTTCTCTACACACTCTCTGTCAGTAATGTTACCTCATCTTCCAAGTTCCTCATTCAGTTTTGAATCAAATGGACTGAGAATGATAGGTATCTAAAAAAATTAAAATTGAACAGATTTCCACGGTGGCTTTTATCACCATGTTTGTTATGGATTAAGTTGAAGAAAGTCATTTCTTCTAAATGGCTATTACAAATCACAATAGCATGTATTTTAGCAATGAATACAGTGAGTTTCACTATGTAATCAAGAAAAGATGGTATAACTTCTATCAGTTTCCAAATTGTCTCTAATTGGAGTTAAAACTGCAATGTAGATTTAACTCAATTGCCAAAATATAGAACTTACCAAATCACACAATTTTGTTCAGTAAAGAACTTCAGTAAAACATAAACATCTGCATATTCATAGTTCATCTATGTTGCTTATCAATAAATAAATGCTTGCTTATTCTGATAAAACCTATAACCAAAATTGCTTATCAGTTGAACTTACCATGACAGTAGATCTTTGAATGATCACTGCTGCAGTAGACACTCCCTCCCTCAATCTCCTTTGTTTTTAGTGTGTTTTTTATGACATTTATTTTTTGTTATTGTTCTTTCAGGGCTCAGCATCTTTCTTTCTCTCTCTCTTTGCTGGTAGTAAAACTTTGAAGGGCTTCACTTCCAAAATGTTTTAGTCAGCTCAGCTTGAGCTACTTGAGAGTTTGGTTGAGTTGAAAGTGTCCTGAAGCTTTGGAAGCTGGTCGGCTGTTACATCCTTAGCAGGATATAACCCATATAGCTAACTCCACAGCAGCAGTGATCAATATGAAGAATATCTTCTGTGCCTTCTCTTCTTTTCTGAAATAAATAACTATTGTAGCAGTGGGTTTACAGTAATGCTGAATGTATAGGACTCACGTCAGCATTGTTAGAGGGAAAAAAATTAGTACAAACAGATCAATACAGCTATCCAGCTATTAATTTATGCAATCTATACAGAACATTAAGAAATTGCAAGTATACCTCCTCAGTGATACTTCAAGGGTGAGAACAAGAACAACTGAATTAAAATACCAGGTAACAAGCAAGAGCGTATGACAATGATGAGGACAGACAGGTGCAACAGAAGGCAAAGACATTTATGCTGTAGATTCACAATTACTTCCTAATATACCAATAATACCCAGCAGCAATAATTCTGTCAGTTAGAGGAGTAGAGTAATATCCCAAAGGAATAAAAGGAATTCAAGAAGTCTAAATATTGGCTTCCTATTGAAATATTCTCACTCTAAATAGTGATTGGTGACATGGCAAACAAAAAAAAAATAGAACCGAAAATCCCTGAGAAGAGTAAATCGCTAACGTCATTTATCCTTTAAAGAAATTTTGCCCCCCCACACCTCTTGATCTTATATATATATATATATATATATATATATATATATATATATATATATATATATATATATAGATATATCTATCTATCTATATATATATATATATATATATATATATATATATATATATATGTATATACCAATGCAAAGATCATCATACTTCAGAGAAAAAAAGAATATTCTGGGAAATGGTCACCTTGGACTTAGTATATATAAGTTCACTTTTCCGGCCATTCATTGTCCATGTTTCAGGACTCTGTCTAGTGGGTCCTGATATTTCAAATGGTTACCCTGAATTTTCTGGAAGGATGAAAGTGATTAGACTGGAGCACAAAGGCATAGGAATGAGTGGTGGAAACACAAGTTGGTCAACATGGAGTGAGGGCACACCAGCTGGCATACATCCTGAAGTGGCAAGGACACCTTCTGGCAGACATGGAGTGGTAGGGACACCTGTTGGTAGGCTTGGAGTGGTGGGAATACCTGCTGGCAGACAAAGTGGAGAGGGTACCTGCTGGCAGACATGGAGTGAGAGGGACACCTGTTGGCAGGCTTGGAATGGTGTGAACACCTGCTAGCAGACATAGGGCACCTGCTGGCTGACATGAAGTGGTGGGGACACCTGCTGGCAGACTTGGAGTGGTGGGACCACATGCTGCCAGACTTAGAGTGGTGGGAACACCTTCTGGCAGACTTGGAGTGGTGGGGGCACACACTGGCAGGCATGGAGTGGTTCGGACACCTACTGGCAGACTTGGAGTGCTGGGAGCACATGCTGGCAGACTTGGAGTGGTGGGAACACCTGCTGGCAGACTTGGAGTGGTGGGGGCACACACTGGCAGGCATGGAGTGGTGGGGACACCTACTGGCACACATGGAGTGGTGGGGACTCCTGCTGGCAGACATGAAGTGGTGAGGACACGTGCTGGCAGACATGGAGTGGTGTGGGCACATACTGGCAGACATGGAGTGTGAGGACACATGTGGGGACACCTGCTGGCAGACATAGAGTGGTAGGAACACCTGCTGGCAGCCATGCAAAGTCAACAGTCAGAAAATGCTGTAGACATTCAAGATTTTAAGTCATTTTTTTACAGTTACAAAGTCACTGGAATTTCACATTGTCAGTACTTAGCAACAAAGCTAGCTATTAAATGCTTTATAGGTGGAAGCAGTAAGCATTGTAATATATCTGTGGCTTTTATGAAGGGCAGGTAAGTAATACCAAGAAATCACGCCTCTATTAAGATAAACAAATACCCCCACCATCAACTCTCTTACATGTTTCACCTTACTGAATGACTGCTATCCATAAAACTTAATTTAATATGGGGTATGAGGTAAGATATAGTAGGCCTGAAATATTCAAAGAGTTAATACATAAACTGTTGCATTTCTCTGAGTGAAAAATTACAAAATATAGTGTCTAATTTTGTCATTTTTTCAGAGAGCCACAATTCTAGAAGCACATTCTATCAAACAGACCTGAGCCTAGAAATTCATTTCATAGAGGGATAACACCCCACAACCCAGCCTACTGCACTCTTTTACTAAAATCTGAAACTATTAGATGATATGGGACACTTAGGACATTCTGTAGTTCCCTACAAAACTGGCATGGCCCTTTTAATTATATCTGAGCAGAATCTATATTATTATGTTATTACTTTGGGGGCAAACCTATATTTCAGGCCAGGAGCTAAAGATTCCAGAATATATAATGATGATACAGAGTTCAAATAAGAACATGATAGCAAAGAAAGGAGAAAGAATGGGTGACAAATCTGTGCAGTTTGTCCTTACTGAAGCAAAATATAAATGCATCCATTTCCTAATTCATGACACCATTAGCACATAACATATCAAGGCAAAAATAGTCAGCATCAGTGTGGTGATAAGTCCAGTTCTTTAAAAATAATTCAAAAGTATCAGCAAACAAAAGCAAAAGGAACCATGAATGATCTTAACAGATGCTGGTTTATTTAAGGTTACTGTGCTAGCTTCATTTCAAATAACATAGCAGCTTGCATACTGCTGTGACATCGAAATAGATGTTATAATTTGTATTTTGGGGATATTGATAAAAATCAAGGTAAGGAATAAAAGGTAACAACAATGTGCTTTAACAATCCATGTTAAACCAGGGTAAACACTACATTTTATGCCATATTTTAATGTAGTCTAATCATCCTTTCCTATCCTGATACAGTTGTAGCAGGTAATGATTGCTTACAGGCACTGATTGCTTATAGGTATTTAAAGAATCTCTTCAAGGTTACAATTCATATTAAGCATGATACATATAGGAAGAAGATAAAGTCAACTGTAAAAAGTGTGTAACTGTGTTTACGAGCACAGCTAATTCTTTTTGTAATGGCTGACTGAAACAAAAAAGTCTCTTTACATTATGGGCATATTGCTATATGCATTTTCTTGCTTTTAATATGTACAATATTGGAATGAGAAGCAATGGGTGGGACATAGAAGCACACTTATAAATAAGGAAGCATGTCTAACACAAACTGATTACTTTTTTTTCTTTGTATTAATTTAGGTTTGTGTGTAATGTGTGCCGCTAGCATCTACACGGCCCAGTTCCCTCAGCCAAAATCTCAGTGGACTGCAGGAACCTATGGTTACTCATATATACTGGCCTGGATCTGTTTCTGCCTATCATTCATCAACAGCATCATCTATTGTGTTCTTAGGAAAAAAGGAGATGACTAAATACTTGGAGAAAGGGACTGATCTCAGATTAATATTAGACTGAGGGGCATTCCTGGGTAATGAACGATATGGATGTTTCCTGCATTACTTTTTACCAAACTCTGGGATACCACTACATTCGAAGTAGACACCCAGTAGATGCACTATATATATAGAATTACAGAGACAAATGGAGAAATTATATTTACTACACTGTTGTATGAC
>NC_056726.1:283248316-283253316 GCF_019279795.1 Protopterus annectens | reverse complement strand
TATGTACATATATATATATATATATATATACACACACACACACACACACACACACACACACACACACACACACACAAACAAACGTATTTATTTATTTATTGTTTTAAACTGGGTGCTGTCTTACATACACATATTGCTTGCTCTTTCACTTAGGTCAGAGGGCTTTGCCATTTTCAGTGACAAAATGGGGATGAAAAAACACTGCAGTGCATTCTTTCTGCAAGACATTCTTGGAAATATAAAGTATAAATAATCCAACAAGGTAAAACAAAATGCATGTGAAGGCAATAGTTATGCTAAAAGAGTAATGTAATTTTATCAATCACTGTAAGATGAAATCTCATTTAATTTTCACATAAAAATGTTGGACACAGACATATGCACCATTTTATCTCCTTTAGTATGGAGAGGTAACCAATGCAGCCTTACCTTCAAGCTTTTCTATGGTAATTTCCATCCTGACTGGTTAGGAGGACTGTATTGTTAGTAGTATTATCAGCCTGAATAATCATTGGATAATCTATGTCTTGCAATGTCATATTTCAGATTTTTCCCCCTTTGGGATCTTCAAGTCCAAAGGCTATGTGAGCACAGATCAACTGGCCATGTAGTGAACACAAAGACAGCATGCCTGTTTAAAATGTCAGATATGCTATATTGTCATGTAGTTAAGTAAACAGCTCTCATCAGTTTTGCAACAGATGTTTATTAAACTGAATATGATCATTCAGCAATATAGTTGAATGTGTAAAAAATGTTCTTGGTCTATCTCCTGAATACCATGAAATTGTAAACAATCTCAGATGTGTTTACAATTAAGTTTCTAAGTTCAAAATCCATACTATATCTTTTGGTGACAAATAATCCTTGCAATAACAGCAAAGAAAGGAAAGCGAAAGGCTGTATCCCTTTTAGCCAGGCTTTATATAATCAATTATTAGTTTGCTGTACTTTGTGGAAGGGTGATTTTTCCATTAGCAATATCCTTTGGCCAATTGCCCATCAATAAAGTATAGACTTTAAATTACTTGGATGCTAAACAGTAACACTGCAGCTTGCAAAGGAACCAGTACACATCTTAATTCAAATTGTTTCTTTACATTTCAAATACTATAAGATTTAAAAGATTTAAAAAAACATAAGATTTAATGTATTCGGAAATATCACTCAGAAGGTCTATTCATTGAAATTATTAAAGTGCTTCTGTGACTGCACGCACGTGTATGTATACATACATGTGAGAGCATGTGTGCATGTGTGCATGTGTGTATGTGTGTATGTGTGTGTGTGTGTGTGTTTGTGTATGTGTTTTATTCATGGACATAGAATTATACATAAATATGTGTGTATGTATATATATATATATATATATATATATATATATATATATATACACACACACACATATATACACGTGTGTGTGTGTGTGTGTGTGTGTGTGTGTGTGTGTGTTTGCAAGTGTATATGCACTTAATGGAGATTAGAGTTATATATAGCAAAAGGCTCACCCATTATAATTATGAAATACCAATTATTAAAAACTGTGTGTTTTGTCATTAATATTCATTCCATATTACAGCGCAAGCACTTTTATTTCTTAACTGATCAGACATTGCAGAAAACTATAATTCCCATTACTATTAATGGTTATAAATATATAACAGTTTTTATTCTGTTCTACCTATTCGTTTACCATAGTTTCATGCTTACAAAATACAGTAGGGTTTATATGCAGTAGTCCTGAACTTTTTTCCTGCAATATTGTATTGTAAATTGAGCAGAAAAACAATAAGCAATGTCAAAGTGAGTAAATATTTTATTTAGTATTTTTTATTTTATACATGATATGTCAAGAATAGTGGCTGAATTTACAAATTCAGTGACAATATTTTAAAATGTTTTAATGCTCAGGAATGGATCATTGTACTAATAAGATGGCTTTTAGTACAGTTCTAGAAAAAGTAGACTGAATGAGCGTCTATGTCAGATCGTTGCATGGCCAAAATGTCGAATGTAACATCTCATCGACAAAGCAGGCCATCAAACTGTTTTGATTGAGGTCGGGTTACATTGGTGGTGGGGTCTTATGGCCTGCATTCTCGAAATGATGTTCAACAATGTGACCATTCAATGGTCTGACATAGATCCTTGAATGCCTGGCAGTGTGTGAGTGTAACAGGATTTAATTCACAATGAAGTGTCAGTTTCCTCTTTACAGCTGAACTCTTGTTTCAATCAATTAACTTTTGCAGCACAGAAACATTTTTGATTTTCTACTGTGACTCATTTGTCAGTCCATCAGGTACTGATCAGTTTATCCGTTTTTTTTTTTTATTCTTGTGATTTACAAGTCTTTTTTCATCCTCGTTAGATCATGGCTGCAGTTTACAAATTGTATGATAGATGTTGGGGAAAAATAACAGAAAGATAAGTAATATCTGACAATCGGATTTTGGAAAGTACTAGCAAACTCTGCTTTAAATGATAGGTATAGGTACGGTGTATGATTGAAGCATGGTTTGTGAGATAAGGGTCAGACATCAACAGCAAGTGTGATAACTGTTGGCATCCAGATGGTTTGTACCCATTTAGTGTTCTGTACTGGGTCATAACTGTAGAGGAGGCAAATATATAGGGAAATAACCCATCGCTGAAGAATTACAGAAACTATAGCTCTACAAATATATGTGGATTTATAGGTTAGTGCTCATACCTGACTGCCTGAATCACCCGATTTCTTTGATAATCTGATGTACTCAAGAAGTGACCCTGATACACACTACTGTCTACATGTGCACGATTCCTTGAGAAAAAGAAAGTGCTTTTGAAATTTGTCCATGCTACATTTGTTTTCAAGCTGTTAAACTATTATTGTATTTCTTTTTTACTAATAAATCTGTAAATATGTTTTGTTTCAGTGAATAAATAAAGTGATACAAGATTATAATGCTGAAGTATATTATTTGAAACTGCCTTACATGTTAAAATGTCTGTGTATTTTCTCAAATGCAGGTACTTTAAGACATTACTTTCATGACAGTAAATATAATGGTCAGCACTTATAAATATTTTATGCTGTGGTTATATCAATGGGCACTTAATAGGTTTGTTTCACCACTTGTACTGATGTCAGGTGAAACAGATAACTTTGCTTGGGAAAAATGTTTTAATATTGCTTCATAAAGAATAAATTATCACCATACCTATCAACTACTTTGTTCAGAAATTCTGAAGAAGCCAACAATAGATGAGGTGAAAAGCACAAAATCAGACCATTTTTAAACATTACTCTAGTTTGCACAGTGGTGCAGCAGTTAGCATTGCCAACTCACAACAAGAAGTTCTTTGGTTCAATGCTTGGCTGGGGTGCCTTCTGTGTGGAGTCTGCATGTCCTCCATGTGTTCAGTTGGATTTCCTCTGGGTGCACTGGTTTCTTCCCACATTCCCAAGGCATGCTGCAGGTGGATTGGACACTGTAAATTGGCCCTAAGTGTGAGTGTGCACCTTCTGAGGAAGGTTGGGTGCTGGGCTGGCAACTCAACACCATAAAACTCTACTGCCACTCCAGTGATCCGTTGAGGTAACCCTTAATGGGAGCATCTGAAAGGAGAAGAAGAAGACTTGCGTTCACTTCAAAAGCTAATAGTACTACAGATTTTCCATTAACATGCCTTTTGCCACTGTTGTTGAACTGTAGTCCTGTTTTTCAAAATGAACAATAACCATGCTTTCTCCATATTGCTGGTAATGATGATTGTGGGATGATGCTTGACCATTTATGTGGTCTTGGTTCTTATTCCTTTCTATGTGCATAAGCTACCAGACTTGTATACATGTAATGATTCTTCAGAAAGCACTGTCTATACAACCTGTCAGACTTCGTAGGCATAGAGTACAGAATACCTAGTTCCTGCACTATTTCTAGAAAAATATTGCAGAAATATCTGTTGCGGTTTTTTGCAGTTCTTAAAGCTCTAAATGTTTTTGCATTGAAAATATATATTCTTTTCTTTTAAAAAATCACTTAAAACAATTCATCACAGAGTTAACGATGCTCTAAAAAGTTATGTTATCAGGAGGGGCGCCTGAAATAAAAAGACTTCATCATTAAGCCCTCCTACTCTTTGTAATATAACCCATAGGAGCTGGAAGAATCTGATCAGAATATGCACAGTCATGCCCTGGGACTTATTTACAATCATGCAGACACTATGCTAAGCCTACACAATGCAAGTGTGTTAGCATGAGAAGCTACAGTGCTAATCGATTATGCATGCTGCACATCATTCCTGTACATTTGCAAGCACCTTTCCATGGCCAGCAATAGCATTTGCGGCCATGGAAAGGTGTTTGTAAGCATGAGCACAGAATGCAAACAAAACAACTTGCATATTAGGCAAAGCTTACATTTCAGCACACACTGTAGCCCAGAGATATTAACGCCAAGTACAGGGAAACAATACAGAAGGAGGGGAGGTGAAATAAGGGAATTGTACACAAATTGTGTTACACTTCAGACTTAATGAATGGGGCATAATTAATTCATGTGGAAGGGGAACTGTGTAAAATGTACTCATATACCATAGGTAACTGTGATGAAGTATATAAGAAGCATTTCTGACATAAATCCTGCAATACTGATATGATGATAATTAAAGTCAATAACAATGCTGCAGTTATGCACATAAATTAAAACAGACATGCTAATAAAGGATGTGATAGGGATATAAACAGCAGTGTAACAAAGGAGAGTGAAATGTAATATACAAGTTATTTAAATGGTGAGCTGAGATAACAGCATGGACAGATGATACGTTATGATATGAATGCATAGACTGCGCATGAGATGTATATACAGAGAATTTGTGTGCAAGCTGACACCACTTCTGTATTCTCCACCTCAGCATGTATACACAGCAACAACTGGATGTTACAGCTTTAATGTCAGGTACGTCAGAGAGGGACATGTTTTTGCAAGAAAGAGACAGTAGCATCCATA